>NW_027227557.1:0-164064 GCF_037783145.1 Equus przewalskii | reverse complement strand
TATAAGAAGAGGAAGAGAGACCAAAGTGTGCTCTCTCCCTCTCTCGCTCTCTCTCTCTGTCTCTCCCTTCACCACGTGAGGACACAAGGAGAAGACAGCTGTCTGCAAGCCAGGAAGAGAGTGCTCACCAGGAACCAAATCTGTGGGCACCTTGATCCTGGACTTTCCATTCTCTAGAACTGTGAGAAATAAATGTCCTGTTTAAGCCACCCCATCTAGGTTGTTTTCTTACAGCAGCCCAAGCTGACTAAGACACTCCTCACTGTTACCCTCCATGGCTATAACATACAGTTAAACCTCTGAAAGACACCTGCTGGAGCATGTGTGAAAAAGAAATAAAAGTCTGCTTCAAATTGTCACTTCCTAACCTGTACTGTTTTTATTTCCCCAAGTTATACATCACAGTTATATTCTAGTCTTCTTCCTACCTTGATTTAAAAATTTGTTTTAAAGCTATTTTGAAACTTCCAAACCTGCTGGGCTCCAGTCAGCTCTGATGTTCTTGCCTGCTGGAAGCCTCCAGTGAGTGCTTCTCTCTCTAGTGATGGTACTTAAACCTTATCTCCCAGATTAAGTTCTGTCCTCATCTGAACCAGGCCCAGGAGGTTCCCACCACAAGAAGGAAGACTGCCTGACCTTGGATAGCCTCCTCTTTTTTCCTAACTCAAATTGGGATAAAATGGCATTTTCCCATCTCACTCATTCTTGTGTCTGCCTTTTGGCAAATAAGATAACCAGGTCATATGTTTGCTCTTCCCACCACTAAAATTATGTCATCCCAGTTGGCTAAGTGACTTCCAGACTGCAAGCTGTCCTTATCAGGTATCCTATGCCTTCCCAGGTGAGGGCTTCAGGTGTAGATGGAGTCAATCATCAGCCATCACTTTAGTAAAACACCAAATTCTGATTTCTGCTGAAGGAATATGACAATTTCCCCAAATATGTCAGTGTTAACACCCTGCGTCACAATTCAACCCCTAGAGGATTTATGCAATTTTCAAGCTGTGATGATAGTGCTGTTTTCCACAACTTGAGCATCCAAAGTTCTTTCCCATCAAGCCAAGTTACTTGTCCATACTCCTTCTCAAAATGAGCATCCAAGGAGTCCCGCCTTTTAATACCCTGGAGACTTAAAAATAAAAGAGGACTTATGAAGGAGACAAATTCATGGCCAGTGACTTGAGGCAGCAGTACACCCTTCTCTTCAGTGCAGGGCTGCCCTAAATCTTAGGTACCACTCTTGTTTCTAGTTACGAACATCTGTGAAGCATTTGGCCCAGGAGCAGGAGGCACCTTTCAAAGGCAGGAGTAGTTGGTGGGACATAATGCTGCCTGGCTTCCTGGCACCATCCCCAGAGTGAAATCCCAAATCACTGGGCCTGCTTTTATTCCATTCCGGGTCATCCCCAAAGGTGCCTCCAGAACAAGCAAATTGCTCTGACACGGAAAGGTCTTTTCCCATTATTAACAAAACTCACTGATACGTTCACTAGTTCTTTCTGGCTGCCAACATAAAGACCCCATGGCTGTAATTACATTTGGAAGGAGGAGGCATCAGGGTTCATAATATCATTGCATCTATGATCTCCCAGGTCATCCTATAAGAAAGCCTGTCTGGTGGCCACATGGCACACAATGCCCTAACACAAGGGTGCTTGGGGAGATTGCCCCAGAAATGTGCATTTCCAACGTGAATTTGCTGTCTTTGAGTATGAGTCAGAACGGTTCTTAAGTTAGAAAAGTCAATGACACAGATGTAAGATGCTTAGAAATAGGGAAATTAAAATCAAAAGCACTGGGTCCATCTCCTGTAGACTATACATCAACCACCTACAACCACGTCCTGGTATTTCTCCTCTGGGTGGGCTTGGGGTGGGGTACTTCCTCAGTTCTTAGGTGCTGTGTGTGGCTTCCCTAGCTAGGTTTGGGGAAAGGGAAAGGGTGCAAGAACAAGAAAGGAAACTCAGGACAATGGACATCTCAAAGCGTAGCCATAGAAACTAGAATTAGGAAATCCAACTCATTGTTTCAAAACTTCATCTTTCCAAGGAGAAGTCATCCAAACACCTGAGCAGAAGTGGTGGAAACAATATGCTGGATTTAAGAAAAAATACCTGGACTTATGCCAAGTGCTGTTTTTTCCTTCTGGAATTATTTCTTCCAGAACTTCTAAATGTATAGTCCCAGAGTTCTCCATCAGTAAAATGAAGGGAATACCACCCACCTTTTTGCTAATTCTAGACAACTAAGATTATATGAATTCCTCAGAAGACGAATGTGGTGGAAACTCAAAGGGATTTGTATTGACCACTATTTAATGTGAACTCCCTACATCAAATTTTTAAAATAATGGCAATCCTGGGCACTTGCCATTAAAATAGCAGAAGATAGTCATCATTTACTGACTCAGTCCTCACCACTTTCAGAGCATATGCGGTATGAGACCATCTTGTCGACCATATGGTGTTCCACATGTAAGAGCACTAAATATTTAATATTCCACAATGGTTTACTGTCAATCAAGTCAGGAAGAGCTGAAGGCAAACCCCAACATCCCACAGCAGAGGTAAGCTCCACTTCAGTTTTTCTAACTACCTTGATTTTCTCTGTTGATTAGCTTTTGTCCAAATTATTCACTGGTTTTATTTCCCATTAAGAAAAGTATACCACCTGGTAAAAACCCAATGCTGGTCAATTAATCTCTGCTTAAAACTCCCATATCAGGACGTCTTTGTGTCTTTGATGAGCCCATTTGTCTAATTACCCAAGGCTCACTTTCCCCCTTCTCTCCCCAAAGATCCTAATAATGGCCTTTCTGCATTTGAAAGAAGTTCTTATGAACATTTATAGGTGGTGTTTTGTTGTTCTTGTCGTTGCTAGGAAGACTGGCCCTGAGCTAACATCTGTGCCAATCTTCCTCCATTTTATGTGGGATGCCACCACAGCATGGCTTAATGAGTGGTGCTAGGTCTGAGCCCAAGATCTGAACCTGGGAACCTCAGACTGCCAAAGCGGAGAGGGTGAACTCAACCACTATGACACCGGGGTGGCCCTTATTTCTAGGTTTTAGATTTGCTAATCATGGCTATATTTCCTCATGCAATTGTCTCACCTAGACCTAGCCAATGCATAATCATTGTAATAATAGTAACAAATACAATTAATAACAATGATAACATACACCATGTTCTCACTATATACAATTTGTTGAGCATTTACATATCTTATCTCTAATTTCCATGTTAACCTTACATGTAGGCATGGTTCTCTGTTTTAACAATCAGCGCAGGGACTCAGAGAGGCCCAGTAACTTGGTTAAGATCACACAGCTTACTAACTAAGCAGCAGAGACGGGATTTAATTCATAACTTTCTGAGTGCGAAGTCCATGAAGTTTTGGGCAGCACCTACTCTGCAGCCCATGTGGAAGCCACACTCATGCTGTATCCTCAAAATCAAAAGGCTATAACAGCTGTGTGATGCAGGGGAGAAACAGAACTGTTCAGGCAGCCCTCTAAGCAACTGAATGGATACATCAGATAAGACAATTTTATTTTGGGTGGCCCACAGTTTTTCCATTAATCTACTACCCAAATCTGGACAGCAAAAATTAAGCTAACCCATCAAAATGTAAAGAACAATGAAGCATGCCAACCAAAGGCTCCTCCTTTCTTAACTTAAAAAGAATAATTTTAGACATATTTAAAAGTTGCAAAAATAGTTTAGTATAAGTTTCACCCATCTTCCCCTAATGTTAGCATGTTGTATAACCATAGTACAATTATGAAGATTAAGAAATTAATATTAACACATTACAATTAATAAGTAACACTTAGTTACTACTAACTAAGGTACAGACTTCATCTGAATTCACCAGTTTTCCCACTACTATACTTTTCTCTGTTCCAGAATCCAACCCTGGATCCCACATTACCTTGGTTGATGCATCTCTCTAGTCTGTGAGTGTGCCCCTGTCTTTCCTTTTCTTTCATGACCTTGACACTTTTGAAGAGTATTGTAAGTTATTTTGGAGACTATTTCTCACTTTAGTTTGTCTGATGTTTCCTCAAGATGTGAATGAGGTCATGCATTATTGGGAAAAATACCACAGAGACCATGTGTCCTCCAGTTCATGAGATCAGGGAGATGCGATGTTGGTGTGTCTTTACTGGCGATGTTAATCTTGATCGCTCGGTTAAAGGGTGCCTGTCAGGTTACTCCACTATACAGTCATTTTCTTCCCCTTTGTCATTAAATATCCTGAGGGCGATACCTTGACGCTATGCAAATCTGCTGCTTCTCCTCAAACTTTTGTCCACTAATTTTAGCATTTGTTGATGGATCTTGCCCACAATAGTTATTATTGTGGTTTCAGCGGCAGTTTTCTATTTCTCTCATTCCTTCAACATTTATTATTGGAATTCTTCTGTAAGAAAGAGCTTCCCCTTCTCCCTCTTTTATTATTTATTCAATTATTTTGTTTATATCAGTATGGACTCATGGATATTTATTCTGTGGAATATAGTCCAAAAATATTGTTATTTATTTTTTCTGCTATACCTGTTCCATTGTGGCCTTGGGCAGTTCTCTCAGGTTGGTTCTGTGCCGTTCCTAGTGCTCTATCTTTTAGGTTTTTGAGTACTTCCTTACTTTCAGGTGCCACGAGATGCTCCAGGCTCATCTTGTGATTTCCTTGTCCCAGCGCTAGATTCAGACATTTCTGCAAGGAACCCATGTTCCTTTTATTGCAGAATAGTATTAGAAACCAATATTGAGGCCTTGAGTGTGCTCGTTGCCACTGGGTGTCATTGCTGCTAGGGCATCTCTGTGGACAGAACTTGGACACACGCACACACATATATATTTCTTTCCGCATCCATCTACATATTTTTTTTTTAAAACTGAATTCAAACTGATATCCCTGATTCCAATGGTAAAGACTTCTCTTAATATTTTGTCCAATATCTTCCCAATGAAAGGGTCAATAGAAATGAAGAAAGTTTGTGCATTTATCTGGTTTCCAGCTATTGTCCAGGCCAAGGGTCAGCAAATTATGGCCAATTGTCTGTATTTTGTAAATAGATTTGTTGGAACACAGCCACATCCATTAATTTAGGTATTGTCTATGGCTGTTTTCCACTAGAACAGAATAATTGAGTAATTATGACAGAGGCTGTATAGCTCACAAAACTGAAAATATTTTCTGTGGTCATTTACAGAAAAGGTTTACAGATCCCTGGTCTAGGCTATGTTTCAGATTTTCATTTGGGAGATGGAATGGAAAGAATGTGGGTTCAAATCTCAACCTTCCTCCAACAATTACTAGCCATGAGGCCTTGGGCAAGCCACTTACCCTCTCCGCACCTCTGTTGCCTCCTTCCTTGCAGTGTTTTGGGGAAAACTAGAGATCACGTGAAGAAAATTCCTGGCACATGATAGATGCACACCCAATGGTAGCTAGAATTCTGCAGGTTTGCTGTTTAAAACTTAGAATGTAATTTTGCACAAAAAGTCTATTTTTAGTGGTGTTTAGATGCCTAATATAGTCCACAGAGTCTGTCTGGCCCATAGGGATTAGAGTTGGAACCATAATCCTAAACTCAACACTCACTCCCTCACTTACAAGCTGTGGGACCTTGGGCAAGTAACACATCTTGAGCCTGTTTCTATCTCCATACAAGGGTAATATCTTTATAAGCCATAAGAAGTTATGTCTACGCATATCTTTATGCCCTGGTCCCCAACACTGGTAAGAAGACCAAAGCTGGGATGACTTCATCAAAAATAGAATCAAGATGTGTTAAAACACATATTCTTGAAGTTAGTCCCAGGATTCTGATTCAGGAGGTCTGGAATAGGGTCCACACTAAGCATTTTTAGCAAACACCTAAGGTGAATTTGTTACAGGGTCAGTTCACGAGTAGAAAATGCCACACAAATTCCCTCTGTGACCTCATGTCAGCTTTTCATCCTTACCAGGATCTTGCTTCATTCCTCTCATTCAGGGAAACGTGTGGCCCATTAACATTTCCTGCCAGTTTAATTTTGAATGAACTTGGAGAGTTTACTTCCTTTCTAAGAGAAACCACCTGAGGTAGCTCAAAAGGGACAAAACATCAGAATGAGATTTGTTTTTAGATTTCTGCAACTGTTTTTAACTCAGGATGCTCAGATGACAAGCTGTATCTGATGATAGCTGAATCCAGTGCCCAAAATACAATCAATGAATATAGTCTCTTTTACAGATTTACTCTTTAATTCATCCATCAAAAAGAGGATGCTGCCGGATCAAATCACTGAACATAACACGTGAGTTCATCATTTTATGACTGGATTGCCAAGCTCTCTGAAGTAGTATCTATTGTGGTGGACAACCCTCACCATGTACAAGACACATGAGATGTGTGGGTCAGGGCAAACCTCGTAATGATGTGGGAGTGAGCAGACCTTGATTGTGCCTGACAGCTGCTGCTAGCATTTTTCTCTGAAGATGTTCTCAAAAGCACAAGAAACATTTTTTTTTTAAAAAAATGATTATACACAGCAACCAATACATACTCTCCAGCAATAACTCCTTAGACTACCTAAGACCTTGAGAGAAGGAATTGCCACTGCAGACAAGGTGGCAGCTGGAGTAAGCAGTGTGGCTGAAACAGGGATCACTGCCTTCCTCGAGTGCAGGGATCCACATACACACCAATAATTGAAACATGGGCAGAGAAGGCGGAGAGAGGACACACCCTCTTCACACTTAGAGGCTCCTGAAGTAAAGAAATTACAAACAGAATCCGAAACATGGTGGCATAGTTTAGATCAGAGCATCTCAACCTCTCTCTGGTGAGAGACCAGTCCTGGGTTTTGTTCCCCCAATCTATTTTGAACCAATACTTGTAAAGAACACAATGAAAATAAGTCACTCTTAATTTCTGTATTTATGTCATGCACTAGTAACAAAGAGTTCACATTCCAGCTGTCCACAGACCATATCTTGACTAGCACTGGTTTACATTTTTAACACATTAAAACTATTTCAATAGTACTCACAACATTTTAGTACAGTATTTGTAAAAACCATCAATCCACAGTGCACTACAGGTGTGAGGACCAGTATTAGGACACAAGTTTGTAAATGTGTCAAACCCAGGTCCAACACCTGTGCCCAAGCTGTACAACTTCAGTCTGCCTATGCATCTCCATTCTCTATGTGGAAACAGAAGAAAACAACAACATGAGGCTCTGGGAGTAGTATCAAGTCTCCCAATTACTACAATTTGCATACTGGCAGGAAGGAGCACCAGCTTATCTAACACCACACCAGACCTGAGGATGGGAAGTTTTATAAAACGCAAACCACGTTATAGTAGACATTGTTGATTGATTGCCCAGCATCCACACACTCCTTTGTCTTTCCTACTAGAGCCGAGATTTTGTTCAGGTATGAGCATGTGTGTTCACACACATAACGTATACATACGCACAGGAACATGCAAAGCTCATGAGCCTCAGGGAACTATAACACTCCCATCCCCTACCCACCTCCAGGGCTCACAGTCAGCTGCTAAAGGGTAATCCCACCCCTCTTGTCTGACTGGTTCAGGAAAAGACACATGACCCAGTTTAGGCCAATGAGACGTGAGGAGCAATGGGGGTTTCTGGGGTGGCTCTTGTTTGCTCTTCTAAAAGAGCTTCAGGAAGACACTTTGTCTTCCCTCTGGACCTTGTTATACAAAGGGCTGAGGCCTGGAACTGCTGCAGCCATCTTGAATCAGCTTAAGGATGAAGGCAACACAGGGTGGAACCAAAATATTCACAGAGAAGTGAACTTGTGTCTCCAGATTACCAATCATGAAGGTCACCCTGAGTGTGACCTTCTGGGGATGCCAACAAAATTCTTGTTGTTTCAGCTAGTACGAACTGTTTTTTCTGCCTCATGTACACAAAATGTTCACTTAGGAGAGAATGTGAATCAATGCCTCAGGCCACGTAGAAGCGCGCACAGGGGACAGCAGTGCTGGTGTGAAACACGGCCACAGAGGTTATCCACTAAAGAACCACAGAGGCAGTCCATCTACCAACAGGTTCTATTTGGCCAGCACAGTATTTTTTTTTTTTTTTAAAGATTTTTATTTTTTCCTTTTTCTCCCCAAAGCTCCCCCGGTACATAGTTGTGTATTCTTCGTTGTGGGTTCTTCTAGTTGTGGCATGTGGGACGCTGCCTCAGCGTGGTCTGATGAGCAGTGCCATGTCCGCGCCCAGGATTCGAACTAACGAAACACTGGGCCGCCTGCAGCGGAGCGCGCGAACTTAACCACTCGGCCACGGGGCCAGCCCCCAGCACAGTATTTTTAAGTTGGGAGGTTGCACGTAAAATCTGGATGCTGGCTGTTCCTGAAAAGCTGGAGGATCTGGAAGCTGGACCATAAAGCTCTGCTCGAGCTCAATATCAGCTGTCCTTCCGTGGAGAGTGAATCCTGCAGTCCACCACGTTCCCACCCATCCTAGTGTCTTCCACATCTTCCAACACTTTCTGTACTCCTGGAAGAAGCTGAGTTTACAACCCTCATCTTAGGATAACTAGAGGCTTCTGAAAGAGTTCCTTGAAAAAGTTTTCCTTAAAAATGCTTGGGAACATCTTCACAGCCAGGAAAAGTCCTCAGTCCACAGCTTTGAGCTGCTTTCTAAGGTTGTCCAGCCACTGAAGTCCTAGGATGAGGGGGAGGAAGAAGGGCCCAACACAGAACAGACTTTAGGGAGGATCACTGAGGAGAGGAGAGCAGGCAATGGCCGGGAGAAGCGGAAGCAGAGACCCGGGACCCTGGAAACAGTTCGTCCAGGGCCTGGCACTGTGCTCCCAGGAGCCCATTCTGGCAAACAGAAGGGGGGCTGTGAGACCTTGTCTTCTGATAATAAAGGCTGTGAGGTTATTGTTCAAAGGGCTCTGTTGCTTGGCACCCTGTGCCTTCTTGAGGAGAAGGGGCAGCCTCCGTGGATGCACATGTGGGGAAGAGCAGAATTGTCAGTCTCTGCTGATTATTCTACCTGGGAAGGAGGAATCCAACCCCCATAGGGATACCTAGAAACTCCAGAGGGATTCTAGACAACCACAAGGCCCTAAACAGGAAGTGAATCCTCAGGGCTCGCTGCCAGGAGTGTGTCTTCTACGGACAGGTGGTTGCATTTCCTTCATGAATTAAGAGCCTCAATCCATTTACCTTCATAGGCAGATAAACCAAGAATAGTAATAAGAAATTGGTGAACTAAATATTTACGCTTCTATTGTGAAGAACAATTGTTCATTAATTTAGGAAAGATTGTGGTTTGACTGAACAACAAAAAAATGCTCTGTTTATACATCTGCTAAAAAATTTGAAGCATTTTTGTATAAATTCACATATTTTCTTATGGTCGGGACCTTTGCTTTACCCAAAACAGAGCATGTATTTAGAACGGAATTAACTTTTGTAATTGAGTTTTAAATAGAAAGTGATGTATTGCTTTGTTAATATTTCTTTCCCATTGCAGACAGTAACTGGTATTTGATATTTGGCTGTGGTATAAATTCAGAAGATTGCATCATCCCAAGACAGAGAGGAAAATTTGTTTAAATGGGGAGAAATGTAAAGAAAAACAAGAATAGAGGGAACTCTCATGGTTGAATCCCTGGTTCTCACACAGAAATTAAAAGTTACTTTGATTTGTGTTATTTAAACACTTTCACATGAATGAAGGTTAACGCCAAGGTTTGGGCAACCTGCAGTACCTAATTCTGCATACACACACTACATAGTAATAATAAGTATATTATGGCTAAGGTAACTGAAAGTCTAGGCTCGATTGATTCAAAGCATTTTTTTTACACAATAAACAATCATAAGTTGGGGGATGGGAGGGGCATGGCTATGACTGTAGGAGTGACCTAAAAACCAGAAAATACCAAAAAAGCTACCACCAAAGCCAGACACTCATTGGGATAAAAAAAATCAATAGTTACATGAAAGTGAGCATCTGCCTACAAAACTAAAGGCAAGACACAAGTGACTGCCAAGCCCAGCCAGGCCCTTCGGTAGAGAGTCAAAACCCAACTGTCAATCTCAAGTCCATGGTGGCCCCTATGCACTCTGAGAAGACAGAAATATACTGCCATCCTCACAGCAAGAGGCTTAGAGGTACAAGGCTGCGGAAGATAAAAGGGCCCCAAGGAAGAAAGATGATGAAACAGTCCAACTACCAGAAGAGAGAGCAACCAGAACAGGTTGAACCCTGTATTGTTTGGGTCCTGAATGGTGTCTTCTGAGGGAACATCATGGTTGTCTAAGCAGGCAGGATGCTTGGAGCCAGTAATGTTTCATTCTGTTTTTCTCCTGGGTGTTCCCCACCTCCGTTACCTCTCCTGTGTTCTACAGCTTTCATTCTAAAAGATGGCTTGAGTGTCTGTGCTCAGTCATGGGTTTGTTTCTCTTCTGACTGGCACACAGATCCATCCCAATGCTTGGGGAATCATATTTGGTGTGTCAGTTCCTCTTAGCAATTTCTGCCAAAGCTCAGTACTCAAAAGGGTCTTCCTTCCCCATCTTTTTTTCTTCTTGCTGTTTCAAGATTTAGTGCCACTGCCACACCCAGTTCTTGAAGCCACTCACCTCTGAATAATTCAAAAGTTTTCCAACTCCAATTCTTCCTACAATTTCAACAAGGTATTTTTTTATTTTAAGCTGAGGACATCAAGGCTCTGAAAGCCTAATTAACTCATCCAAGGTCAACACAGCTAGAAAGCAGCAGAGTCAATATTTAAACCCAGGTCTGTTTGATTTGGTTATTATATCCAAATTTTTTAAATGTCTAAAAAGACATAACTTCCTCAACTTGATAAAGAAGATCTACAAAAAACCTATAGCCAACATCATACTTAAGGAAACTAGATGCTTTACCCATAAAATCAGGTCAAAGCAAAATGTCCCCTCTCACTACATCTATTCAACATCATACTGGAAGTTCTAACTAATGCAATAAGATAACTAAGGGAAACAAAAAGTGTACATATTTGGAAGGAAGAAATAAAACTGTCTTTGTTTTCAGATGACATGATTGTCTATCTAGGAAATCCAAAAGAATTGACCCAAACAATGATCTCCTGAAATTAATAAATGATTATAGCAAAGTTGCAGGATACAGGGCTAATATAGAAAAATGGATTATTTTCCTGTATACCAGCAATGAGAAACTGGAATTTGAAATTAAAAAACACACCACCATTTACATTAACACCACCTAAAAGTGAAATACTTAGTTATAAATCTGACAAATATACACAAAGTCAATATGAAGAAAACTATAAAACTCTGATGAAGAACTCAAAGACCTAAATAAATGGAGAGATATGCCATGTTCATGGGTAGGAAGACTCAATATTTTTAAGATATTTGCTCTTTCTAACTTTATTACAGATTCAATGGAAGCCCAGTGAAAATCTCAGCAAGTTACTTTCTGTACATAAACAATCTGATTCTAATATTTATGTGGAAAGGAAAAAGATCCAAAAGGGCCAACACAATATTGATGAAGAAGAACAAAGTTGGAGGACTAAAACATTTCAACTTCAAGACTTACTATAAAGTTACAGCGATCAAGATAGTGTGGTGCTGGCAAAAGAATAAACAAATAGAGCAAAAGAGCAGAATACAGAGTCCAGAAATAGACCCACGCAAATATAGTCAACTGATCTTTGACAAAGGAGCGAAAAGGCAATTCAATGGAGAAAGGATAGTCTTCAACAAATGGTGGTAGAACAACTGGACACCCACATGCAAAAAAAAAAAAAAAAAAACTATAAAAAACTAGACACAGACCTTACACCCTTCACAAAAGTTAACTGAAAATGTATCATAGACCCACATGTAAACACAAAACTACAAAACTTCTAGAAGATAATGTAGGACAAAATATAGGTGATTTTGGGTTTGGTGATGACTTTTTATATCTAATATCAAAAGCATGATTCATGAAAAAAATGATGTTGAGGTCCATTAAAATTTTAAATTTCTTCTCTGCAAAAGAAACTGTTAAGAGAATGAAAAGACAAGCCACAGACTTGGAGGAAATATTTCCAAAACACTTATCTGACAAAGGACTTGTGTCCAAAATATACTTCAAAGAACTCTTAAAACTCAACAATAAAAAGACAAACAACCTAATTTAAAACTGGACAAAAGATGTTAATGAGCAACTCACCAAAGAAGATATATAGGTGGCAAATAAGCATATGAAAACGTGTTCCACATTACATATCATTAAGAAAATGTAAGTTAAAACATCATTGAGAAACCACTACACATGTATTGGGTGGCTAAAATCCAAAACGTTGACAACACCAAATGCTGGTGAGGATGTGGAGCTAAAGGAACTCTCATTCACTGCTGGTGGAAATGTAAAATGGTACAGCCACTTTAGAAGGTAGTCTGGTGTTTTCTTACAAAGCTAAACACAGGCTTACCATTCAGTTCAGCAATTGTTCTCCTCAGTATTTACCCAAATGAGTCAAAAACTTATGTCCACACACAGATCTGCACAAGTTTATAGCAGCTTTATTCATTATTGCCAAAAATTGGAAGCAACCAAGATGTCCTTCAAGGGGAAATAAACTGGTACATCCACACAATGGGATGTTATTCAGTGATACAAACAAATAAGCTATCAAGCCCTGAAATGAAATGAAGGAATATAAATGAATATTGAAGAATGAAAGAAGCTGGTATGAAAAGCCTACATATTGTATACATACATATTGACATTCTGGAAAAGGCAAACTATGGAGACAGTGAAAAGATCAGGGACTGCTGAAGTTGGAGCGGGGAGTGAACAGGTGAAGCACAGAGGACATTTAGGGCAGTGAGACTGTTCTGTGTGATAGTTTGGTGGTGGATACAGGACGTTATACATTTCTGAAAATCCATAGACTATATAACAAAAAGTGGAACCCTACTATAAGCTGCAGACTTCATTGAATAATAATGTATCAATATTGGTTGATCAATTGTAACAAACATACCAAACTAATGCAAGATGTTAATAATAGGAGGAATTCAGGGTTATGGAGGGACTATATGGGAACTCTGTACTTTCTGCTCAATTTTTCTGTAAACCTAAAACTACTTCAAAAGATAAAATCTATTAATTAAGGAAGGAAGGGAGAAAGGAAGGGAGGAAGGGAGGGAAGGTTGGAAAATAAAGAAACCCACAGAGCACCTCAGGGGGAACATGAGCATAAAAATTCCAACTCAGGAAATTGACCAAGAAAACAATCTTGTAATTTTTCCAACTAATAGGGGACATAAGGATATTTTCTTTCATTATTTAAAGTTCCAAATGGGAAAAATACATCCTTAAGTGATCCTCACTCCAGTAGCTCAGACAAGACATTAAGCAAAGTGCTTTCAGAAATCAGCTGTCTTCATGGATCAATACTTCCTGAATTTAAATAGATCTTCATTTAATACCTGCTTTTCCCCTTAGTCTAGCCTTTGAGCTGCAACATTCGTTTCTCTAACAAGCCTTGTGAACCGACAGGCCAAGCCCTCTGGGCTTCGTGGTCTCCCTGAGCTGCACCAGAAGACACCAGCATCCTCTCCTCTTCTCTCTAGATCTGAATCGGTAGGCATTTGCTCAGAACCTCCTTAGAACCTGGCACGGTGGGCCATGCCCTTTATTTCCATTGCCTCAACTCTTCATCTGATTTAATCCACTGGAGCTAGTTGCTTTTCCATTTTCTAGGAGATGAAGATCAAATTTAGGTTGGTTGAGTAACTTGCCTAAGGTCACACAGGAAACAAATCGCAAAATTCAGGTTTGAATCCCAACCTCTGAGTTCAAAGAGAAAGTACTAGAATTGTTATCAGTTAGGGAGCAGTACTAACTTTCATACTAAAAGGTGAAGAATCACGGAATGTTGGAGATGGAAGGTACTATAGAGAAAACCCGATAATTCAAAGCCCTCATTTCAGAAATGGGGAAATTGAGGCCCAGAGAGGTTAAGATGAAATAACGCAAATTAGTGTTGGAAATTAGATTTAAAATCAAGAGATGGAACCAAGATGTATCAGTCAGCATGGGTTAGGTTAGGCTGCAGTAACAAAGAATTCCAACACATCAGTGGGTTAACACCACAAAGGTTTATTCCATCTAGAATCCATAGCTATGCTGATTAGCCAGGGGAGGGCTTTTCTCATCATTGCTTAGGGGTCAGAATGATGGAGACCTCCTCTTGACCTCAGCTTCAACAATCACCCCAGCGGTGGGAAGGGAATGTGCTGAATCTCTCACTGGCTTTTCAACATATGTCACTTCAGCTCATTAGCCAAAACAAGTTAAAAATCTTGCCTAACTTTAAAGAGGGAAGGAAACTGAAATTCCATCATATGCCCACAGGATGAGAAACGGAATTCTTTTGAAGAATCCTAATACCTATCATAGAAGAGCTGCTCCAACACTGTGCTTAATTAGCATAATATGCCAGGTTTGCCCTCCAAAAGAGTATTTTTTAAATACTTACCTAAAACAACAGCATTGCCACTGATTTTACAATTCTCACAAATTTACCTTGAGCACCTCTATAATGATTGAAGGAATTCAATGAGTTTGGAGTGCATGATCCAACTGAAGTACCTGCTAATCATATTATTTAAAAAATATCTTGAGAATATAAGGCTCCAAGAAAATCTGGCAACAGTCAATTAGGAGCTGCCATTCATACACAAGGAGAAAAAAGAGATTGCTTCTGTTTATGGAATTCTAGCTTAATAAGAAAGATGAAATTCCTCCAGAAATTGCACACAGGTTGTCTACACTGAGCTCAGTAGTTTAAAAACAACCAGGTCTGATTAAGCATAGGACTCTTCCATAGTCCTGGCTATCTGTTGAGAGCCTGGAGCAGAGGGATTCCCAGTTTCTGAGAAAATCTGAGAGGGAAGCTCTTGGTCCAACAAGGATGGTGAGGTAAAGTAGGCAGAACAAGAGGTCATGGATGGTTTGTGGGGAAATCCAAAACCACTTACACAGTTAGCTAGGCTTCACTCAGCTAGGAAAGAAATTTCCTCAACCCAGGCCAGTAAGAAAAGATGACTGAACAAAGGCAGAGAGATGAATGTAATAGAAGAGTGTGTACATGTTGCCCTTACACATCCATGGGCATCCACATGGCTCAGTCTTTACACACCTCAGATACATTTAAAGAACCATAGATCAATAACAAAACTACTTGGAAAGAAGTTCAATTCTTCTTTATTTCTTTTCAAGGAATATTAAAGAGAATCCATGATCTAACCCATAACACCATTTCCCAAAGCCCTTT
This sequence comes from Equus przewalskii, assembly GCF_037783145.1. NCBI lineage: Eukaryota > Metazoa > Chordata > Mammalia > Perissodactyla > Equidae > Equus > Equus przewalskii. Next base: position 148,725 of record NW_027227557.1, on the reverse strand, counting down.
AGCCTCTCCACATGTTCTTGTACCCACCAGGTGCTGGGAAAACACCTCTTCCTCCAAAATTCCCTCCACAGTGGCAAACCCACAGGCTTTATCTTTCATCTCACCATCCCCTGCTTCTCCCCTATTGATATGGAGGTTGGTGGCCTCCTTTACAGTAAGAAATTATCTTTTCTTTCCAGGAGAGAGGAGGAAGGGGAAACTGTGAAGGCCAAGCAGAAGGGTGGCTGAACACTCCTATGTGCTAAGAACTAAAGGGGTAATGTGGTTTCAAAGAGCACGTGCAATGGCCCAAAGCATATCACTGTCACATTCAGTGCCGTTTGCCCGAGAAGCACTCTGACAAAGTTGAGAATACCAGGCAGGGAAAGGAGACCCACTGGACAACAGGTTAGCCCCAGAATGTCTCCACTACTTGGCATACACATGTCTAGACAAGGCCACCCCCACCACAAATTATAATTCAGTGTGATAAGTAATACAACAAAGGTCGGAACAATAATAGGAATAACAACTAAAAATTACTGACTGCTAACTATAAATACTAAGGGCAGTAAGACAGAAGAAAATAACTCACAAAGGAACCCCTATCAGGTTTTCAGCAGATTTCTCAGCAGAAACCTTACAGGCTAGGAGAGAATGGAATGCTATATTCAAAATCCAGAATGACAAAAACTTTCAGTCAAGAATACTCTATCCAGTGAAAATCTCCTTCAGATATGGTGGAGAAACAAAAGCTTTCCCAGAGAAACAAAAGCTAAGGGAGTTCATTGCCACAAATCCCCCACTACAAGAAATCCTCAAGAAGGCCCTCATACCTGAAAAAAAAAAAAAATAAAAAAGATAGGACAGGGGCGACAAGGCCCTGGGCAAGGAGATGAATACATAGGCAATAATCAGAAAACAGTGGCTCTGTATCAGAACAGGTTAGGACACGCTTAATTTTAACATCAAGGGTAAAGAAAAGGAAAACACCAAAACAAAAATGATCTCTTTTTAACTACAAACTCACAACACAAGATGGAAAGAGATATGACAAAAAATAACTTACATAGGGAAGAGGAAAGGGATGGAATCAGTATAGTCTAAGGAAATAAGAGGCTATCAGAAAATGGACTCAGTTATGAGATTTTTTTATACAAACCTAAGGGTAACCACTAAACAAAAAATTGCAATAGAGACTTTACAATAAACAAGGAGAAAACAAAGAAAATCAACAGGGAAAAAACTACCTAATCAAATTGGTAGTCCAAAATACACAGGACAAGGAACAAAGGAAAGGGAGAACTAGGAAATGTCTGACAAGGGAAGTATTAAGCCCTCACATATCAATAATCACTCTAAATGTAAATAGACTGAATTCTCCAATCAAAAGACACAGAGTGGCAGGATGGATTAAAGAACAAGACCCACCAATACGCTGCCTCCAGGAAACAAATCCCAGCTCTAGAGACAAACATAGGCGCCAAGTGAAGGGATGGAAGACAATACTCCAAGCTAATGGTAGACAAAAGAAGGCAAGTGTTGCCATACTTATACCAGACAAAGTAGACTTCAAGATAAAGCTGGTAAAGAGAGACGTAGAGGGGCAGTATATAATGATAAAAGGAAACCTCCATCAAGAATATATAAAACTTATAAACATGTATGCAACCAACACAGCAATACCAAAGTATATAAAGTAACTATTCACAAACCTAAAAGGAGATATCAGCAGCACCGTAAGAGAAGGTGACCTCCACACCTGGCTTACATCAATGGGTAGATCATCCAGACAAAAAGTCAACAGATAGTAGACTCAAACAAAACTAAATCAGATGAACTTAATAGATATATAGGGAGCCATCTATCCCAAAACAGCAGAATATACATTCTTCTCAAGCACACATGGAACATTCTCAAGGATAAACCATATATTGGGTAACAAGGCAAATATCAATAAATTTAAGAAGATTGAAACCATATCTACTAACTTTTCTGACCATAATGTCATGCAACTAGAAATCAACTATGAGAAAAAAAGCTGGAAAAGGAACAAAAATGTGGAGACTAAAGAACATGCTACTGAACAACCAATGGGTCATCAAAGAAATAAAAAAAATATTTGGAGACAAATGAGAATGAAAACACACCATACCAACTCTCATGGGATGCAGCAAAAGTGGTCCTAAGAGGGAAATTTATAGCAATACAGGCCCACATTAACAAACAAGAAAAAGCTCAAATAAACAACCTTAAACTATACCTAGCAGAATTAGAAAAAGAAGAACAAACAAAGGTGAAACTCAGCAGAAGGAGGGAAATAATAAAAACTAGAGCAGAAGTAAATGAAATTGAAACAAAATAACTGTAAAAATGATCAATTAAACAAGAAGCTAGTTCTTGGAGAGGAGAAAGAAAATTGACAAACCCTGAGCCACACTCACTAAGAAAAAAAGAGAGAAGGCTCAAATAAATAAAATTAGAAATGAAAGAGGAGAAATTACAATGGATACCATAGAAATACAAAAGATTATAAGAGAATATTATGAAAAACTGTATGGCAACAAACTGGACAATCTAGAATAAATGGATAAATTCTTAGACTCTTACAACATTCCAAACCTGAATCAAGAAAAAATAGAGAATCTGAATAGACCAATCAGAAGTAAAGTGTTTGAAACAGTAATCAAAAATCCTGAAAAATAAAAGTCCAGGACGAGAAGTCTTCTCTCCAGAATTCTACCATTCAAAGACAATTTATTATGTATTCTCCTCAAGCTATTCCAAAAAATTGAGGAAGATGGAAATATTCCCAACACACTCTACAAGGCTAAAATCACCCTGATCCCAAAGCCAGACAAGCACAACACAAAGAAGGAAAATTACAGGCCAATATTGCTGATGAACATAGACACAAAAGTCCTCAACAAAATATTGGCAAACTGAATACAGCAATACATTAAAAAGATCATACACCATGATCAAGTGGGATTCATACCAGGGACACAGGAATGGTTCAGCTTCTGCAAATCAATCAATGTGATATACCATATTAACAAAAGGAGGAACAAAAACCACATGATCATCTCCAGAGATACAGAGAAAGTATTTGACAAGATCCAAACCCGTTCATGATAAAAACTCTCAATAAAATGGGTATAAAAGGAAAATACCTCAACATAATAAAGGCAATAAATAACAAACCCACTGCCAACATCATACTCAATGGGGAAAAGCTGAAAGCCATCCCACTGAGGAAAGGAACAAGACAAGGGTGCCCACTCATCACTCTTATTCAACATAGTACTAGAGGTTTTGGCCAGAGAAATTAGGCAGGAAAAATAAATAAAAGGAATCCAAATAGGCCCTGAAGAAGTGAAACTCTCGCTCTTTGCAGGCGACATGATTTTATATGTAGAAAACCCTAAAGAATCCATTGGAAAACTATTAGAAATAATCAACAACTACAGCAAAGTTGCCGCATACAAAGTCAACTTACAAAAATCAGTGGCATTTCTGTACTCTAATAATGAACCAACAGAACAAGAACTCAAGAATGTAACCCCATTTACAATTGCAACAAAAAGAATAAAATATCTAGGAGTAAATTTAACCAAGGAGGTGAAAGACCTATACAAGGAAAACTATAAAACATTACTGAAAGAAATTGATAAGCACATAAAGAAATGGAAAGGTATTTCATATACATGGATTGGAAGAATAAACATAGTTAAAATGTCCATACTACCTAAAGAAATCTATAGATTCAATGCAATCCCAATCAGAATCTCAATGACATTCTTCACAGAAATAGAACAAAGAATCTTAAAATTCATATGGGGGAACAAAAGACCCCAAATAACCAAAGCAATCCTGAGAAACAAGAACAAAGCTGGTGGCATCGCAATCCCTGACTTCAAAGCATATTACAAAGCTATAGTAATCAAAACAGCATGGTACTGGTACAAAACCAGGCACAAAGATCAATGGAACAGAACTGAGAGCCCAGAAATAAAAGCACACATCTACAACAGCTCATGTTCAACAAAGGAGCCAAGAACATACAATGGAGAAATAAACCCTCTTCAACAAAAGATGCTGGGAAAACTGGACAGCCACATGTCAAAGAATGAAAGTAGATGATTATCTTTCTCCATACACAAAATTGGACTCAAAATCCATCAGAGACTTGAAGGTTAGACCGGAAACCATAAAACTTCTAGAAGAAAATATAGGCAGTACACTCTTTGACATCAGCCTTAAAAGGATATTTACAAATACGCTGTCCACTCAGACAAGGGAAACAAAAGAAAAAATAAACAAGTGGGACTTCATCAGTCTAAAGAGCTTCTGGAAGGCAAACAAAACGAAGATCAAAATGAAAAAACAACCCAGCACCTGGGAGAAAATATTTGCAAATCATATATCCGACAAGGGGTTAATCTCCATAATATATAAAGAACTCACACAACTGAAATACAAGGAAATAAACAACCCAATCAAAAAGTGGGCAGAGGATATGAATAGACATTTTTCCAAAGAAGACATACAGATGGCCAATAGGCACATGAAAAGATGCTCAGCATCACTAATCATCAGGGAGATGCAAATCTGCACTTAGATAGCATCTTACACCCATTGGAATGGCTATAATCACGAAGACAAAAAGTAATAAATGTTGGAGAGGTTGTGGAGCAAAGGGAACCCTCATCCACTGCTGGTGGGAATGCAAACTAGTGTAGCCATTTTGGAAAAAAGTATGGAGATTTCTCAAAAAACTAAAAATAGAGTTACCATATGACCCAGCTATCCCACTACTGGGTATTTATCTAAAGTACTGGAAATAAAAAATACAGACTTATGCACCCTTATGTGCATTGCAGCATTAGTCACAATAGCCAAGATGTGGAAGCAACCCAAGTGTCCAGTGACTGATGAATGGATACAGAAGACACGGCATATATATATATATACACACACACACACATACCATATATATATGTATACATATACATATATACATATACCATATATATACACATATATATGGTACACGTATACATATACACTCATAAGTACATATATATACATATATGTTTATAACACTTATTCTAAATAGTTTATAACATTGTGAACTTCAGTTGTAACTTAATATTTGTAAAACACTATATAAATGTGCCCCTTCACCCCTTGTGCACACCATCCCCCCCGCTTACCCCTGGTAATCAGTAAATTGTTCTCTTTGTCTGTAAGCTTGTTTATACTGCACATGTGAGTGAAATCATATGGTGTTTGTCTTTCCAGACATGGAAAGACATGTATACCAGACATGGTATATATATATATATGTGTATACATATACATATACATATACATATCTATATATATATACATACACACACACACACATATATATATACCATGTGTGTATATATATATATATACACACACATATACATACATATATATACATACACACACAGTGGAATACTACTCTGCCACAAAAAAGACATAATTGTCCCATTCACAGCCATATGGGTGGACTTTGAAGGCATCATGTTAAGCAAAACAAGCCAGACAGAGAAAGACATAATCAACATAACCCCAATCCATCACCCTGAGAGTCTCCCTAGGCAGCTCCAAGAATGCTGCAACAAATTATATACTCCACTCTGTTCCCCCAAATAGTCACTTCTGTGCAGGTCAGCAGCCCATTGGGGACTGCAAAAGTTGTGGGTCCGCAGGCATGAAGGTTAACTTCCTCTCTGCTAGGCTCCCAGAGAGCAGCCATGATAGAGGTGGGAAGCTGAGCAGAAAGGCCATGAAGACGGAGGCAGAGGGTGCTTTAATAACACACAGTGTGAAACCCAGGACAACAAGTCAGGCACATGGAACTGAAAGCTCACTCTTGATTTTTCAAGTTACTGGTTTGAGAACGAGATTGGCTGCCCCACTCCTGCTGCCCTTGGCTTACACCTTCCTTTCTAGCATTTCACTCCATCCAACCGGATCTCTGTTTATGAAGCTCCTAATTGCTTTCTGACTGTGGCTCTCTGGCTTGTCACCCAGCTTCTGCTCTCCCCCAAGGAAACAAACAACATTCCATCAGCACAGGGAAATCTCTACCAGCTTCTTCCCATCTTGCTTCAGAAAAAGATGGACAAGAACTTTTGTAAGAGAATGTGAGACTCTTCAGAATGGCCATGACACACTCTCGTGTACAATGACAACCACCCAAACTTCTCAGTAAGAGCTAATATTTTAGGTCATATTCTGTGCCTGGCACTGTGCTAAGCCATTTACATGTATTAGCTCATCCAATCCTCACAATCACTTTGGTAGATAGCACTACTATCATCTCCACTTCACAGATGGGGAAACAGAGGCTCAAGCAAAAAATATGAGCTGGACTCAAGACTTACACTGTCTTCTGTGCCTCTCTAAAGCGTCTGCTGTTTTCTACCAAGTCACAGGTCCTCAAACATTGGTGTGCACCTTTGAGAACATTTCTTTTTCAATGAGCTCTTCTGTTACAACCAACCAGTCTCTCTCACAGTTTTCCTGAATATTCACTGGACTAAGTGTGAAAGTGATGGACAGATACCCACCCCTCATTTTTCTGCTGACAGCCTTCCCTCCAGGTCATAACCCCTCCTAAATCTGTTCTCACCATGAAAGGGGCAAAATTCTTCCTGGGTTACTGATTTTTCACCAGGATCTTTCCTCTCACAAATGAAAGGGCCAGGAAACCCTACATTCTCTTCCTAAAAGCAGCAAATTTTCTCCCCTCCACCACAGGACAAATAATGCAGCCAGGCCAGCCCAGGAGGGTGAGTTGCTTAGTAGCTAGTTTTGCTGACGCTCTGGGTGTTTGGGAACATGATTCTTAATGACACAGCTCCTCCCTGGAGTGCCTCAGAATGTCTGGGGCGGGAGTGAAGATCCTCATCTTCTCACCTTCCTCCAGGGCTGTAACATCACCTGCCCTTTAGAGACCTGGCTTCTCAAATAGTCAATTCCCATCTGTGTCTAAGACTTCAGGCTATTTCCTCTCCCTGGCTTTTAACAAAGTCATTTTCGAGTTGTAAGATGAGGCTAACTATAGTAATTTCAGCTAATATGTTAGAGCTTCCATTTTTCAATGCCAGCTTGTTCTCCCTGTGAAAGTATATTAACCCTCATGTGGAACTGACTTCCTGGAGTATCTTATTGTGTAAATCAGTCCCTACTGATGCAGGAGGAAAGGGTTAGAGAGAAAGGGATGAGACATTCTATTTACTGAGACTTGCTATGAGCAAGCTGTGGGCTGAGTCCTTCACCTATAGGATTCTACTTAGCAACAATACTATGAGGTAACCTCATCTTACATTTGAGGACACTGAGGCCCAGAGAAATACTAAAGAACTCCTCCAAGATCCAATAGCTACGTTTCAAACTCCAGTTTCATTTCGTTCCAAAGACCATGGTTCTTCCATCCCATCATGCTATCTCCAACGTGTGTCCAGAAATGTCTCAGCTGTGCAGTGAGGGGTGGAGGAGGCAGGCTGCAGTTTTAAGTAGGCTGATCAGAGTACACCTCATTGGACAGATGATATTTCAGCAAAGACTTGATGGACATCAAGGCATCAGGTATGGAGATGAATAAGGAAAGGCATCCCAGGTAGAACAGGTAGGCAAAGGTGCTAAGGCTGGAGAGTCAGGATGGGTCTGAGGAATGTCGTGGGGCTGGAGTGTGGCTGGGGTAGAGTGAGCCAAGGGGACAGGAGCAGGTGAGGTCAGAGTGGTGAAGGTGGAAAGATCCTATTGGACAAGGAGAAGGTAGGTCCCAATCTGCACTAAATGATTCAACCCCCAACTTACTCTAACAATGACTTGAAGCATTATTTACCAGTTCCTCATGGAGAGAGGGAGGGAAGAAGTCCTCAAAAGTCCAGACTCTTACTCTGCCAGATACCCCTTTTCTAAAACTAGGATGCTGTTTTGTCTAGGTGAGTAGAGAAGAGAGGGGTAGAGGAGGCCAGAAACCTGAGTTTCTTAATTTAATATCTTAGATGAGAAGCAAGCTACTTTAGATACAACTATTTCACTAAAACTCACTATTATGCATTATTTCACATCATCAAAGAGGGGTGAACACTAGAAAATATGCAAATTTTCACCTCATTCATTAATCCATGGCACATTTTCTGTCTAAATGCAGAAACCCTCTATGAGTCAAGCTACCCATTCACATTTTATCTCAGGTTATTCATGATTCTTCAAACTCTGCACCAATTCTGGAATCAGTGTATGCACAGAAATGGACTTCTCTCAGATAATCCTCCACGCATAAGGCAGTACTGTCCTAGCTACCCTTCTTGTTTTTTAAGTAAATATTTTTATTGGCATAACAGATATAAAGTACACATACCATAAGTACACAGCTCAATGAATTTTCACAAAGTGGACAAATCCATACATCCACCACCCAGATCAGCAATGAAACATGACCAGCTCCTCCAAAGCCCCTTCGTATCCTTCTGTCATCACCTCCCGAAAGAGTATCCTCTACTCTGATTTCTGTCATCATTTTGCCTGTTTCTGAACTTTACTTGAAGGGAATCCTATGTATGGTTCTTGTTGTGTCTTGCTTCTTCAGTTCAACATGATTTCTGAGCTTCATATATGTTGTTGTGTGAAACCATTCATTCACTTTATTGTTCTATGGTATTTCTATTTTATGGTGTTTCTATTTTATAAATATACTATTTGTTAATCCATTTTACTACTGACAGACATTTGGGTAGTTTCCAGTTTTTGATTATTACAATAAAGCTGCTCTGAACATACTTGTACTCATCTTTGGTGAACATATATAATCATTTTTACTGGAGTGGAATTGCTGAGACACACAGTGTTTGTGTGTTTACCTACAGTAGATACTGCCAGAGAGCTTTCTAAAGTGGTTGTACCACTTTACACTCCACAGGCAGTGCATGAGAATCCTTCTTTTTAAACATGTTTAGTTAATATAGCTTTTTGGTAGAGTGGATACATATGCTACAACTGTGAGACAAACAGGAAAGCAACCTTCTCTATTCCAGTGATGTGGCTTTTGCCAGGACTGACCAAAGAGTAGCCTTTGTGAGAAGCTGACCATGTTGGCTAAATGATGCTTTGAAAACATTTTATCAAACATCAAAATATGGTCCAAATAAAGTTAATGCATTTGGCAGACATTCTTCCATATTTAATAGGCTGCAAATAACTTTGCCCAACAAGTCAATTCATTCAGCTATGCAAGGCTGTATTTTGAAATTGACTGATCTAGTTTAGTATATTAAAGTATGTCTATCTTTTGAAGGGGCCAAGTGGTAAGAACTCTTAAAATTATTTAGGCTCCAAACCATTTTCTCTCATACTTTATGGTACAGAAATCTAGGGAGCTGGCTATCTATTTTTCCAGGTGCCAGAGCAGAATGGAAGGCCTTTCAGTGAGGAATGTTGGCCCTACTCACAGAACGCCCTCTATCCATGCACAAGGGAGAAGTGTGCCAGCCACTGACAGGTAGAAATACAAGGACACACCAGAACCTTCAATGTTCCCACCAATATGTCAGCTCTGCCATCTGCATGACACAGCACATGGATCTTTAATAAACAATACAGCTGAACGTTGAATTCCTAGAAGCAAAGAGTAGAATGGTGGTTACCAGAGGCTGTGGGGGATGTAGGTCAAAGGGTACAAACTTTAAGCTATAAGACGAACAAGTGCTGGAGACCTAATGCACAGCATGGTGATTATAGTCAGTAATACTGCATCGTACACTTGAAATTTGCTAAGAGAGTAGATCTAAGCATCCTCACTACATACACACACACGCTAATAATAACTGTGTGAACTGACGGATGTGTGAATGAGCTTGATTGTGGTAATCATTTCACAATGTATATGTATATCAAAACATTGCATTGTACACCTTAAATATATGCAATTTTTATTTGTTAATCATTCTTCAATAAAGCCAGGGGAAATTTTAGAAAAAGAAAAATTAGCAAATAAATAATACAGCTTTTCAGGACTCTGGGCACTTGCCTGTCAGAGAATCCAACTGTGAAAATGACTGATCTGCCCTCATCAAAAGTCTGCTTCAGACTCATGGTATTTAACAGAATCATCCTGCCTGCCTATTCCTTAGATTCTCCCAGTGTGTTCGGTTAGATCATCAGAAATCCATGGGAGTAAACCTTATTATTTATGCAGAAGTGCCTTCACTAATCTCAAGTGGGTGACAGATGGTTCCTTAACTCTCAGAGAGGGGCAACAGAAGAAATAACTATTCAAGATTTCTCTAACTCATGTCAAAATGTAACCAAGAACATTGCCCATTATATCACCCAATGTCTGTTATAAGACTTGATACAAATCATTCTTCCTGAAATAACAGAATTATAGTCCTAGCAGGAACCAGCCAGGAGGACCATGCAAAGCACTGGGATTCTCTTTCTGCTCTGTCTTCCAGAAAGCTTAGAGTTAGGGTTTGGGCTCAATTGAGAAAACCCTACTTCACACAGAAACACAGACAGACACACACACTCACACAGTCAAAAGGCAAGTCTACAGAGACGGAAAGTAGATTAGTGGTTGCCTGGGGCTGGGCATGGGAAGGGGGAGTGACTGCTAATGGGTATGGGGTTCCTTTTCTGGATGATGGAAATGGTCTAAAATTAGATTGTGGAGATGGTTGTACAGCTCTGTAAATTTACTAAAAATATCATTGAACTGACCTCTCAAAATTTAATGGTATGTATATTATGCCTCATTAAAGCTGTCTTAAAGAATCAATCTGAGATGGATCATAGACATAAATATGAAAGGTAAAACAATAAAGCTCCTGGAAGAAAATATCATCATGATCTCGGAGCAGGCTAACATCTGTTGGTACTCTTCCTCTTTTTGCTTGATGAATACTGTCCCTGAGCTAACATCTGTGCCAATCTTCCTCTATTTTGTATGTGGAATGCCACCACAGCATGGCTTGATGAACAATGTGTATGTCCGTGTCCGGGATCAGAACCAGTGAACCCCAGGACACCAAAGTAGAGAGTGCGAACCCAACCACTATGCCACTGGGTCAGCCCCTAGGCAGAGATTTCTTAAACAGAACACGAAAAGCACTAGTCATATAATAAAAACAATGATAAAATAGACTTCATTAGAATTAAGAACGTCAGTTAGACAAAGGACATCAATAAGACAATGAAGAGGCAACCAGAGGCTGGGGAGAGATCTTTGCAATATTTCTCTCTGACAAAAGACTCATGTGCAGGATGTTTAATACACTCCTACAAATAAACAAAGAGACAAACACTCCAATTTTAAAATGGGCAACAGACTTGAACAGGTAGTTCAGAAAACATAGAAAGATATCCATTTGGCCAACACACAGGAAAGGTGCACAAATGTCACAGGTATCTCCATTCTTACTTCTGCATCCCTATGCCTTCCACTTTGTTTAATGGTGTTTTTCTCTCTGTTATACAATCTGATATTCATATTTACCAAAATCCCAACAGGAAGCAGAGGGCACACTCAATTTAGGATATTGCAAGAAGGTTTCCTTTCCAAAGAGATTTTTACAATTGTGTGAGTTGGATGGAAGGGCACCACCAGAGGTAGTGTGGGCACTGGGTAAGGAGCAGCAGAATTGTCACCCCCACCACACACACATACCCCAACCAGGTGTGAATGGACGAGGGAGGAAGCAGGTACCGGGGCCCAGTGGAGAGAGTTGTGTAGATGAGCAGCCTCAGGTGAAGCAGTGACCACGGGTCCAGTAACACAGCCAGCCCAAGGCCACCTCACAGGGAAGGAGGCAGGGAAAAAATACCCAGACCTCATTCTCTCATCCTTGTGGCCACCCGGCTGGGGCTCCCACTGGTCAAACCGAAGTGGAAGCCAAAGGACAAGGTGGATCTTGGTTCAATGTCCTTGATCAGGTCTGCCTCCTGGGGCAGAGTAGGTAGAGTGTGGCTCAGGAGGGGCGAATGGAAGAGATCTGGAACTCCCTTGTAAGCTGCCTGGAATCTCTTTTAAAATATGCAGGGAATAAATAATGGACAAATACCACAACCAGTAAAACTAGGCTCCTGGAACAGGAACAGGAGATACTTTGGAGACATTATATTAGCTTTTCATGGGCAATTTGTGGAGGAGAAGAAGGAAGAGGCAAAGGGTAGTCGTTCATTATTATATACCCAACAATGATAATGCCCTACTCAATTTATTTTCTATTGATTGGACGTAGAGCTCGTTCCTGTCCAAAAGTGAATTGACATCCTCAGCAGTAGTTGGTACAACTTCTCCACAAACTCATTTCGGAGCCAGCATCTGGCACTTGGGGAAGGTTATTATCCCGGAGAGAAACAAAGCAAATCTGCTCTTCAATAGGTACCTCTTAGTTTGAATCTTCCAGCCTTTCCCTGGTCTCCCCCCATCACAACACACTTCCTCAGGTACCTCGTCCCACCCCAGTGAGCCCACTCTCTTTTCTTCATCACTTATTCTAACTCAGTTCCCAAACACAGTCTCCATTAGTGCAGGATCCAAGACATTGTCTGTACTGACTTTCTTAAAAGGCTTTAAAAGTGTCCATCGAGAAGCATGCTGATGCACTCTTCTGTTTCACAAGCCTCACCCTGCAAGGTGATCCCAGACTCTGCTCAGCTACTTCCTGTTCTAAACTTCTCTGCATTGTGGTACAAAGCAAACCAAGCTGTTCCATGCAGGAGGCTTCTATGAACCTGAAATAATCTTGTATCCTCATCAAGGTACATGTGTGTCATCTCCCCCACTAGTGTGAAGGTTCACACGAGCAGGGGCCTTGTCCGTCGCGTTCAGCTTGTATCCTCAGAGCCTCACACAGTGCCTGGCACCTAGCAGGCTAAATGTATGTTGAATAAGTAAACAAGTAACTGGATGTGACGTCTTTTCTCTGACTTCTCCTTTAGCAGCACTTGGCCTTAAGTCCGCCACCCACTCTAACTCAGCTACCTTTGTAATGAAAGTCCACTTGTGATAAGTTAAGGCGAACAGAGGATACGCCTTAAAGCATCTCTCTCTCTGAAAAGCTTCCTAGCCAGCTGCCGGAGCAGAGTCCGCCATCTTGCTTCAAGTCACACATGTTGTGCTAAGACAGCCAGCTCAACAGCCAGTCTACATGCAGCCATCTGACCACACTATTTTATCTGGCCCACAGCATCTTCCCAAACACATTCACCAAATACCACTCCTTTCTTCCCTGACTCAAACCTCTCTAATGTTCACCACACAAGAGAAAACACCAGAGCTTGGCCAGTGGTAAAAGTTAAACAATTGAGCACTGAAAGAAAAATTATACAATGATATTTTTAATTTTTGAGTTGAAAGGGACATTAGAGATCATCTGGTCCAATAGCTTTCAAAATTTTAACCACTACCCACAGTAGGATATACAGTTTACATCACAACTGAGCACACATTCGTTCTTTAACATACATATATATATTGAATTGGTGCATGTGACTAGCACTTTTCTAGATGCTAAAAACAAAACAGTAAACAAAACAGATTTAAAAAAACCCCGCCTGCTCTCATGGGGCTTATATTCTAAAATCAACTCACCTGTGTGTGCGTGTGTGCGTTCGTATCTTTTGTTTGCTTGCTTGCTGATTTGTTTGTTTTAATATTGATCACAACCCTCTCAATTATTTCCCAGGCTCACCAATGGGTCATAAACCATAGCTTGAAGACTACTAATATGATCCTATGTTTTCATTTTGTAGATATGGAAACAGGTTTGGAGACACTGAAGTCATCGGGTTTGACTTTGAGCCCATTAGCTGGAAGTGCCTGTACACTTCCGAGTGGAGATGTCCAGGAGACATTTAAATGCACAGGTGTGAGGCTCAGAGAAGATGTTTAGGATGGAGATACAGACCTGGGAAGCAGCCAGAGAATGAATGAAGTGTTGCAAAAAAAAGTGTATAAGTTCTTTTTTTTTTTTTTAACAGTGTGCTGTAGCATGTCCTGAGGAACACCAACATTTAAGGGATGTGCAAAGGAAGAAGATCAAGACAGTCAGAAAACCAAGGGAGAATGGAGGGAAGAAAGTTCCAAAAAGGGCCACAGCATCCACATTGCAAAGAGGTAAAATAAGGCTGACAAGTGTGCATTCGATTTGGAATTAGGGATGTCTGGGGACCATGGCTCCCAGAGCAGTTAGAGTGAGCCAAGGGCAGAAGCCAGGCCACCGCCGACTAAGATGTGAATGGTAGACACTAAGGGTAGACCATGCTTTCAACAAACTTGACATAAAAGAAAGGAGTGAGCAACAGCACAATAGCTGGAGAAGAGGGAGATCAGAGGGTAGGAGAAGGATATTTAAAGCAAGAACGACAGAGACGTATTCACACGGCTGAGGGAAAAGAGCCAGCAGAGCCTGAGAGGCCAAATGTCAGAGGGCAGAGCAATGAGAGATTACGAGACAGGGAGTTACAAGAGCACAGATCAGAGACCAGGTTTGGACAGGAGGAGAGCAAGCTCTCCTGCTGAAACCGTGGGAAGAGGGTGAGCTTGGAGGCAGAAGCAATGAATTCTGGTCATTTCAAAATATATACTAATATTGAATCATTATGTTGTACACCTGAAACTAATATGTCAATTATATCTCAACAAAAAATCTGTATTTTTCATCATTGTACGTAATAGTATAGGAAGCTTCCAAGCCCTGTGATACAGGTTATAGAATACACAAACAGCAGCCTGAATGTACTCTTTCTCACCCAGGTTTCAAGGAGGAAGCTCATTTCCTTCTGTAAAGAGCCTCAGGCATCCCACAGCTGGCTCCTCCATTCAAGTGGCCTCCAGCAATGGATTCCCTTAAGGGAGAACAGATGCCCCTAAAGCAGAGATCTTTCAAACTTCACGCACATCAGATTCCTCCAGAGGGCTTGTTAAAACACAGATTTGGGGCTGGCCCCATGGCCGAGTGGTTAAGTTCACGGCTCTGCTTTGGCAGCCGGGGTTTTACTGGTTGGTGATGCTGGGCGTGGACCTAGCACTGCTCATCAGGCCATGCTGAGGCGGCGTCCCACATAGCAGAACTAGAAGGACCCACAACTATGTACTGGGAGATTTGAGAAGAAGAAGAAATAAAGATTGGCAACAGATGTTAGCTTAGGGTCAATCTTAAAAAATAAAATAAACACAGATTCATAGGCCCCACAGGATTTTCATTTCTAAGGAGTCCCCAAGTGTATTAGTTTCCTAGGGCTGCTGTAAGAAATTACTACAAATTGAGTTGTTTAAAACAACACAAGTTTACTAGCTCATAGTTCTGGAATTCAGACTTTAAGTCCAAGATGGGTCTCACTGGGCTAAAATCAAGGTGTTTGCAGGCCTGTATTCCTTTGGGGAGGCTCTAGGGGAAAATCCATTTTCTTGCTTCTTCCAGCTTCTGGAAACCACCTGCATTCCTTGTCTCATGACCTCTATTCTTCATCTTCAAAGCCAGTGATGGCTGGGCAAGTCTTTCTCACATCTCTTTGCTCTGACACTGACTGTTCTGCTTCCCTCCTCCACAGTTTGTTTGTGTGTGTGAGGAAGATTTGCCCTGACCTAACATCTGTGCTAATATTCCTCTACTTTGTATGTGGGATGTCTCCACAGAATGGCTGATGAGCAGAGTTAAGTCCACACACAGGATCCAAACCCATGAACCCTAGGCCACTGAAGTGGAACGTGCAGAACTTTAGCCACTTGGCCACCTGGCTGGCCCCCCTCCTCCACACTTAAAGACCCTGTGATTAGACCCACCTCGATAATGCAGGATACTCTCTTTATCTTGAGGTCAACTGCAAAGCAACTTGAGGTCAACTGCAAAGAAGTCATCACAGGTTTCATGATCAGGAGATGCTGGATGTGTGTGTGTGTGATATGTATGTGCTATGTGGGTACGGTGGGGAGCAGGACAGGAAAGATCTGGGAGGCACGATTCATATTCTGTGTTCACCTTATTCTAAAAATCACTTATATCCTCCAGCTTAACTCTATCATGTGAATTTGTTTTAGTTTTATTTTTATCATTATTATTATTTTAAAACAAATGTTGATCTTTTACAGCAGTTCTTTGGGGCACTTCTCTTCCAGAGATGAGGGAAAGTGAGTTGAACTATGTGAGAAAACAACCTAAGATAGGCCATGCACTAGAAACTCCGCATGTTCCCTCCACATGAAGATTCATCCGTGGCCTAAAATAGAAATTCAAATCTCTCTCCTGTATGTCCCTATAAACAGATCCATGTTTGCCAAAAACACCATATCTTCACAGCTCTGTTCCGCAAATGATATGTCCAGCCAGCGCTGAGCTCCCTGGAAGATCACGTGCTCGTTATCCTGTAACTCTGCCATAGGCAGCAGAATTCCAGCCGGCAGGGGAGAATGTCTCGTGGGTGGTGACAGAAAAAGGGTGGAAAAGCTAGTGAAGAAGAGAACAACCCACCACATCATCCTGAATTCCTCAAAAGGCTGAACAGCAGAAAGTGGACCAGTTGGCTTGGCACATGTGGGTGTCGGGACATTTACATTTTAAGGAATCAGACATAAGCAAACATAGTTCTACTTCTGCCTCCTGCATTCTCCAGATTAACAGATATGCATATACCACACTCATTCCCAAAGTAGCTCAATGGTAAGCCTTCCCAGGAATTGTGTTTCCTCAGCCACCCACCCCTCTGCTTATGGCAACAGTAAAGCTAAAGAGATGCTTTTTGATCTAGAAAGACACAAGCCCTTCCTCAGCAGCTCTGAAATAGTCAGCAGAGAACAATGGAAATGGCTGTCATTTGTGGAGGGCCTGCTCTGTGCTCGGCATTCTCTATACAATCTGGCATTGAATCCTCATTTCAGCCTGCAAAGCAGGTATTACTCTCCCTCTATTTTTAGTCTGAGAAATATTTGGACTCTCTGCCCCAACACAGCACATACACACAAAACTTTGCTACAATTTTAGGGGTTCATGGGCCCCCTGAAGACCATTTATAGACCTATAAGTCAAGAGACCTAAGTTCCTAAGCTGGCTCTTCTACCACTCCCAGGGAAGCCCCACAGAAGACCCTTCGCTCCTCCACACAATGAGGTGACACTCCAGTCTCTTCCACTCTCAGGGTCCAAGTGTGGGTCCCTCTCCATCAGTCAGGCAATAGTTAAGGACAAAATTAATACAAGGAGATGACAAGCTCCCCTATAACTGATGACAAAACATTTCTCAGGTGTAATCAAATGTATATTTGTTAATAAATATTTCAATTTTAGAATAAAAGTCATTTGCTATCACACAAAGCTTCATTTGCATTCATCAAATGGCTCTTGGATTTCCCTCACGTCAACAGAATTCTGAGGTCACATGGGAAGAGGGGAGACAGATGGTCACACAACTCCCTTTGGTGGAAACTGAGGGTCATTCCAGTGACAACAGATGTTTGCATCATTGCTTAGCCATGTATCACCAGTGAGCAGCTGGGGACTGTTTTGTATTGCCAAATTTGATACAAAGAATTTGTATGGAACCATGATTAGAGATGATCAGCATGGAGAAGGTAGAAAAATGAGAGAAGTCTTAAAGTTACAGAACCTGCGTAAGTCACCACAATCACACAAGCGGGATCTCAGAGAGGAATGGGCAGGCAGGTGTAGGGGCTTGACATAGCTGCCTTAGTCAAATGTATTCAGAGTAATGAAGGGGAAGAAAGAAGTTCTCCTATCTTAAAAACAGAACACTGCGTCACTATAGGAAAACATACTGCCACGAGTAAATACCAAATAATATATCTGTAGCACTGCCACCATTTCCAAACAGATGTATCTCAGCTGGTTTAGTCTTTGAAAATGAAGAGCTAGTCTTAGCTATGGTGTACGTAACTCGACATTTCCACATTATCTCAATTAATCGGCAAACCTATCCACACAAAGCAGGTCTTCTTATTTTCATTTTTACAGGTGTGAATACAAACTCTCAGGGGAATTAAGAAGCTGCCAGGGGCCCATCCAGATCTCTCTGGCTTAGCAACCAATACCCTCCATTGTCCTGGGCTATTGCGCAACAGCACTGAAAAACGAGTTTATGAAGATGAGAGGGAGGAGATTATACCCTTCAAGCAAAATAACTATTGCAGACTGGCAACCTCTTCTCCCATCTATCTACTCTCTACTCACCCACAGGTAGAATGGCCCACCCATCAGTCCATTAAAGGATTAATGCAACCATTAAGAGGTTTCTGCCAAAAGTGCTGAGTGAGAACAGAAACCATTGTGCCCGTTATTTGAGTTTGCTGGGTTTTAGAGGATGTACAGTATTTATAAGTTAAAATGAACACATATTCTAGTTTACAGAATAACAGTTGAGACTAAATGCAAGAGTGAGCTGGGAAGAAGACCCCTTCATGAACATTAGTGGCCAGAGCCAGAAGCCTGGGACCCGACAAGCTGTGCAAGTGCCTTCTCTCAACCAAGCGACTTGGCTGAAAAGGTGAAGCAGGCGGCTGTGGGGAGAGGCCAGGGCCAGTAACTGAAGGGCCCCAGGAGGGCTGTCATGGCATTCACCATCCTCACTGGAGACCTTGAGAGTGAAACGGGACCCTCAGGGACAACAGGAGTAAGTGTAGACTGTCCTGGGCATCTTGTTCATGAGCAATGATGGGACATTTGGACTTTTCCCTGAAAGGAGAGGGAGCCACCAAGCGTGGCATAACCCCAATTGGCACGTCACAAAGCCCATTCTGGCACCTTGTGGAGAATGGGGTCAGAAGAGGAAGAGGCTATGAAACCTCAGAGACCTACTCCATAGGCCATGTGTGCATGTGTGTTCACAAGCATGAGAAAATGAGCCAAAGAAAATCCAGAAGCTTGGGCTAATTTTAAATCCACTAATCTAAATTCACCTAAATTAGCACAAAGAGGTTGAATTTTCCCAATGCCAAAGCTCACCACCCACTCCTCTGCTCCTCCCCTGGCAAGTTCATTGCATTACAGAAAGTGAAGCCACCCCTTCAGGCCATAGGGCACCATCTGGAAAAGCAGCGAGTCACTGGCCTCAACAGGGAAACAGCCACAAACAGCAAAATGCAGCCAGTTAGTTAATATCTGTCTGGAGTGTGGGAATCATTTGTTTGTTCAACAGATATTTGTTGAGTGTCTCCTGTGTGCCAGGCACTGCAAATATAAAAAAGGATAAACAAGGCACATTTCCTGCCCTCGAGAAACTTACAGACAGAAAGGCAGTTACTATAACACAGGGTGAGACACATGAAGAGGTTGGCCCAGGTGCTAAAGGGCACAAAGGAGGGGCATTTACAGCTCGGGGAGGAGCAGGTGATGCCCAAGCTTAATCTTAAAGTCTTAAGACTCCAGGTGAGGTCCCCAGACTCAGCAACATCCTGCAGCACCTGGGAGCTCGCTAGGAATGCAGAATCTCAGGCCCACCCCAGACCAACTGAATCAGAATCTGCATTTTAACAAGCTCACCAGGTTATCTGTGTGCACGGTCAAGTCTGAGAAACACTGTCTTAAAGGGTAAAGACGAGTAAGCAGAGAGAGATAGGTGGGAGGGGAGATCTGTGATGCACGGAAGAGCAGAAGCAAAATGTCTGGTGAGAGAGAGGGTTCCACGTTCCCACACCGCAGAGATCAACATGCTGGAAGCACAGAATAAGTCACAGGCAAGGAGTTATCAAAGAAAGTGCTCCTGGGAAGGGACAGAAAGGTCCTTGTGACTCCAGGACCAGGCTAGGTCTTTCCTAAGAGCCCTGGAAGCCCTTGAAAGGCCTCATGCAGGGGACATTTAGAAAGACTGCCTGGCCGCAGTGGGGAAGGGTCAGGTTTGGGGACCACGGAGAAAATTATGTGACACATCAATGTACGTGGCAGTGGAGACACCAAAGAAGTTAGGTGGCCCGGGGGCCAGCTGCTGGTCGGAGAGAGCCAAGAGTCGTCTGGCACAGACTCGAGCACTTGGAAATGGAGCTTAGCTGGTTATGGGAAACCAAGAAATCTTCATTCTAGAGCCACATGTTGTCTCCTAATTATATTGCCTCCCAGCTCCATTTGTGCCAAAGAAGTAAAAAGGAAAGCACTCAAGGGCCCTTCACTACTGGCTCTCAGTTCCAAGAATGGGGCTTGAGCAGGATTTTTCGCCTTGAAGTAGGAATTACGTGGGGCATCTGTTGACAAGTGAGATTCCCAGGCCCTGGTCACACCCCATGGAATCTGAATCCTGGGGGAGCAGCCAAGGTGCTTCCACACAGCAGGAAACCTGGGAACTCTGGGGCAGGGTGTGGAGAGCACTCGGCTTCTGTCACTGTGAGGGGTGGCACATCGGGCCTCCCCTCCCTCCGTCACAATAACCCCAGGGGCCAGGAGGTGCAGACTTCACTGAAGGAGCCACTGAGGGTTTGTCCAGTCACCCAGTCCTCAGAGAGCCAAACATGGAAAACAGGCTTGCAGGGTCTTGGTCTAGAACAGCATCTCATGTGATGTGCTAAGTGTGCATCTTTGATGGCAGGCCTGTTTGTCTCTCTGTATTCATTCACTCAATGCTCATCATCTAGTACCTGCTATGACAGATACTTATTGGGTACAGGCACTAAACTTGATGTTTCTGCCACATAAAATAAGAATATCAATTAATATTAGCATGAATTGACTCTTGAACTTTGTCATATATATATGTCATATATATATGTATACATATATACATATATATATGCCTGACTCAGTGTCTTTATACCTTTTAAAAAGATGAGTCTAGAAAAAAATGAAGAAAAAGCATGAATAGACATTTTATGAAACAGAAAACTCATGAGGCCAACAAATATGCAAAAAGATGCTCAAGTGATCAGTAATCAGGGAAATAATATTTAAAAAACAAGATGGCATTTCTTACCCACAAGAATGGCAAACATTTTAAAGTCTGACATTTCCAAGGGTTGGTGGAATTCAGAGAAACTGGAAATTCTCACACCTTGCTGATAGGAGTGTAAATGACCACAACCACTTTAGAAAATGATTTGCCGTTACCTGGCAGAGGAGAAGATGGACATCACGAGGACCTCCGCTCTCAGGGAGAAAGTCTGGAGAAAGTCTAGCACGTGCGCACCAGGAGGGATGTACAAGACTTTCTATAGTAGCATGCTTTGTAACAGAATAAAACTGGAAACAATTCAAATATCCATCAAGAAGAGAATGGGAAAATAGTTCTTGTATATATGTGTATATATACACATACACAAACCACACACACCTATTATACACATATGTTATACTCCTATGTTTGTGTGATATCTTTTATAAACATTTAGTCCCCAGTTGATTTATTACTATTATTATTTCCACCGTTTACTAAGGCATGTGCTAGGTGTTTTCACATATTTCTAATTATCATGAAAACATTGTAAGGTGTAATTGTTACCTTACAGTTGGCGACTCTGAAGTGATGCCTTTAGCCTAAGATCACACCCTTGGGAAACACTGTAGTGAGATTTGTACCCAGTAACCTCAAAGCCCAGGTTCTTTCTTAGCAATAACACAGAGCTTTTTCCAGAAAAATCTCAATCAGAATGGGGTATATGTTAACCCCATTATCTTGTTAATGACCCATCACAATAACAAATGACTCCCTCCAATATTGCTCTTGATATGTAGCCCTGTTCTTCACTGAGGCTAAAAACCAAAAGCAAAACAAAACTTCATGTGACAGCAACTAATAATAGCATGGTCTCCTGGGAGAAAAGTGAAAGCCAATTAAAGTCATCTCTACTTAATCTAGACTGGATTAATTTGAGCTGAAGTATCTATAATTCACGAGAATTAACATGAGTGATCCAGAGAAGATGTTCAGATAAAAACAAAAGCAACAACGAATACTTCCATTCATAGTACTGTGTAATTGCCCATCAGCTCCCAGAACAGGTCACTCCTTTCAAATCTGTCCCTCTCCTGCTGTGATGGCTCACCACTGCTGAGGGCCTCGGCCCATGGAGAGCGTGCGTTCAGGTTCCTGTCACTCTGAAGATCTCTCACCCCTGGCTTTTCATCTCAGCCCACCAATTATTTACTCCATCTCCAGCCTCATCTTCTGTCTCGCCTTCTCCCTTTGAGCCCTGGTCGCAGGTGACAAACACACTCCCATGATATCCTCAGAAACGCCCTTTCCTTTCACTCTGATATGCCCTCACCCACCAAGCTCTCTCTCACTCCCTTTACCACCCATCTTCTTGAAAGAACCCACTCTGTCCCACAGTCCCACTTCCTTGCCAGCCTCTCATATCTTAAGCCAGTTTCCTTGTCTATAACATGGGGGCAATCACATCTCTTCCTAGACCCTTATGAAGCTTCAGTGAGAGCATGTGCATGACACCAGGTACCAAGTGGGAGCTCATTAGTCCTCCACTTCTTTTTATTTTTGAGGAAGATTAGCCCTGAGCTAACTGCTGCCAATCCTCCTCTTTGTTTTTTTTTTTTTTGCAGAGGAAGACTGGCTCTGAGCTAACATCCATGCCTGTCTTCCTCTACTTTATATGTAGGACACCTGCCACAGCATGGCTTGCCAAGTGGTGCCATGTCCGCACCCAGGATCCAGACCAGAGAAGCCCAGGCTGCCAAAGTGGAATGTGAGCACTTAACCACTGCACCACCAGGCCCACCAGTCCTCCACTTCTTGAAACTCTTTTCTCTCTTGGCTTCCATTTAGCTCCTGTTCTTTTTCCTGAACCTACATCTTTGTCTCTTACCTGTTTGTCATTTGCTCAGGGATCTCGTGAGTCACCTAGTTCCAAATATGGCTTCTATGTGGAGAAGAGATGGCTCTCAAGCTCTATATCTAGACTTGACATCCCACCTCTAAATCAACAGGCCCCAAGCCAGAGTCACATTCCCTGATCACACAGAACCTTCACCGACTGCTTCTCCTTGCCACTCTTTGCCAGTTTCTTAGAGTTGAAACCTTTCAACCTCCAGGAACTCCTTTGTTTCCATCACTAACCACTTACTAAACGCTGTCTTATTCTATATGACCCATGTTTTCATCAAACCCCTCCTTATCACATTGAGGCTACTTTATCCCTACTCTTGGCCTCAACAACTCTAGTTGAGAGATCTTCAAGAGACTCCTGCCCAACTCATCTCCCTGCCTCTCTATCTCATCCCTCCTCTGTATCCTATAAACCACTGTAAAGAGACCTTCCTAAAGGACAGCCTCTTTCTGCCACTGCCCCCTCCTTCTGCAGCCCACTGCGTCTGCCAAATAAAACACAAGGATCAGCTCAATTTAGGAGAAAGTGAGTAATCAGTACCAAGAACCATATTGAGGAATGTTTATCTATGTAAATGTGTGTATATATATCTATACATATGTGTATATATACATATATATATCATGTGTGTCTAGATACACACAGATCACAAAGATCTCACTAATGCTCAGAGGAGAATAGAGTAATTAGTAAGCTGACAATCATCAGTCTCTTCACATATCTATTCCTCAAGGTGGTAGAATTATAAAATCATGACCATGATAAAAGAAAAACTCTTTTTACTTTCACAACTTGAATGACTCTTTAAAAAATTCTTTCATTTCACACCAGAGAGCCAGCAAACATTTGCCTATTATATCCTTTAAGGTTGAAAGCCAGAATTAGCACACTAGTGGCCCAATGACCATATCTTTGAGGTCTCAAAGCCAATGTTTAAAAATTAGAAGCTTTCCCCTAAAATTTGAAAAACTGGGCTCCCTTGAAGACTCACCTGATCAGGTAACAGGAGCTCAGCACATCAGGGAGTGCGCCGGAGGAGAGTAACTAACAGCTGCCCCTTTGGCCAGGCACCCACTCTACTCTCATCAGTTCACTCAAATCAACTGTTTGACCCCACTAGGAATCTTAGGCTTTGATCCCCAGGTTCAGTAATGAGGTTTTCTTGTGATTTATATAAAATGACATTGGAGCCCTCTGACACACAAAGCATGTCCTGTAAGTTCACACTGAGCAGCACTGCCTTCCAGATGGCATCCATTGGCCCCATCGTTTAAGGAGCGTGTGTGTTCCAGCTTCTGCATTTCCAGCTCATTGGGACTGTCGGATGGTGTGGATGTTTCAGAACGTCGCCCACTTTAGATGCATTGTTTCCCTTGTCCAACCAGACCCTCAGCCATAAATGAACATGACGTTGCTGTAACGTATTTCTTGTTTTGCAAAATGAAACCAGCACCACATGTGCTTCCAAATGTTTATTATTCCCTGTGAATAACTTATTCTAGTACATTTCCAGGGATAGGAATTAGGAGGACTTGTTCTGCCCTCTGAGGTCATCTTTGTCTTCTTAAAAACTCTAGGACAAAGAATTAAATTCTAAAGTTTGAATTTATATTAATTTGTTTTCAATAGTTTTCATCCTTAGACTATTTTGATATTTTTTCAATTGTGTTTTAACTTTTTGCTTTGTATTTCACAGGTTATAATTTAAACAGCTTTGCAGTTTAGCTTTGTTTCTTTGTTTGAAGACTGAGATTAAACTTTTGACATCTCTGTTATTTTAGTTCCCAGGAGTATCAGCTTTTCCTGAACCTACAAAGGTGTCAAAAGTGTCACTTGCCTTGGCCCTCCCTTTTTGGTGACCTGTTGATTTTAATGCCCTTTTTAATTTCTGCAATCTGGAAGCTCCTTTATTATTTTGGTTTTCCCACTTTTATGCCAGCATTTGTTGTTATTTTTCAATACTCTCGCCCCACGGCCTGGCCTGAGTTCTAATCGGAAGTTTCCACATGCCTTTCAGAAAAGAGATCTTATCGAACAATCCCCACATGGTGAACATGCTTGCCTGCCAGCTGTTGGTACAGCGTTCTGCAGAGAGAGGACACCTAGTTACATGTGGGGCTTTGCCTTCTTCAGAGAAACCCTGGGACTCTTCAGAGGAACCCATGGCAGCTCTAGGCCCAGACAATCCTCACTGGGCACTGAACATCCCATTCATTACCCAATTCCCTACCCCTGCTGCCCTCCCAAATCTGGCAGCTGGAGGGGACGGTGCCACACACCTGGGAGGGTTCGGATGAAAACACTGCAATTCAAGAGTCTTCCCCGTGCCCCTGCGCTCTGCATGCCTAGTCTCTTCCCGGGATGATGAACCCTTTAGAAGCCCTGCCACCTCCCCCATCAACTGCTTCTACAGCTCTGGCCTTGACACTGAGCCAGGAGCAGTGTCTGCCTAGGTCACTGTGCTTCCTCTGCACCAAGGAATCCAGGAATCCACTCCTAGGAGAATGCCAGAGAATACTGCCAAATGGCCATCAGCCACCATGCTGGCCTGGTGGTCCTGGAGGAATGTGAGTGTGTGCCCTTTGTGTGGCTGCCTGCCCACAGCCTGGCTGGCCATGTTCCCCCACAGCCCACTCACATTCCAAGGTCTCACGTGCGAAGCACAGTGAACCCCACCATCACACCACAGAAAATGCCACCACTGCCCCAAGCCCTCTGGAATGGTCAAGGCTGTCCAGCCCAGCAGGTTAAACTTTTAAAACAAAGGTCATAAGTCACTCACCAAAAACCTGCAGAAATATCTGTTTCAAAGTGTAGTATAAAAGGGATATAACTTCATATGCAATATAAGTTCAAGCACAGTATAAAGGCACTTGATTCATTTTCATTCTTAAGATGTTTGTTTATGAAAAAACCAAAAATCTAGGTACAGTGAGCAGCCCAATCACTACTTGCTTTGTGTGTTATATTAACAAAGGACATGGGTGGAAGTGACCTTTAACCACATCACAAATTTCTGCATGCTCAGCAATTATGGAGGAAGCAAGAGGTGAGGAAAGACTGTAAGATAAGGGGAAGAGGGATTAGGCCTTCTCCCAGAACCACGCCTGTCCCTCTCCTGTCTTCCTTACAGGCAACACTCTTTAAAGGGGATCCCTCCAAAGCCACCACCTCACTCAGTTCCGCACCTTCCCCCTTTGCCACCTCCTCTTCAGAGCAGCAGGGGGCGCACTGTTTGAGACTGAAGGGAAGCAGAAGGCTTCTTCACAGACTTTTTTCCAAATATCAAATTCTTTCACAAATATCAAATTCTCCCAAAACCCAAAAAATGAACACTAGTCCTAGCTAGGTTGTTCTGTGCCTCAACTACTGGACTGGTGGCCACCTGAGTCTCGGGTAGAGTTCCAGGTCCCTTTTAGGATGTTGCGCCACTGGTCTCCACAGAGCAGAAAAAAAAATTGGTCTGTTGTCCCTGGCAGTGGCATTAGACACAAAGGGACTTCAGTTCACATCTTGGCCCTGGCCCTTCCTGGCTGTGTCACCTGGGACAAGCCACTTGGCTCTCTGATCCTCAGTCTCCTCAACTGTGAATTGGGGAAAGTGTCCCCCATTAAATGAGATGGCACTCGTGAAACCCTCGGCCCCCTGCCTGGCACATGGCACCAGCCTAGTAAACGTCGACTCAACCATGCCCTCCTGCTTAACCGCAGTAAAACAGTGGGGTTTCTGGATCATTAACTCATTCAACAAGATTTTAAAGCAAACCAACCCATACCAAAGCAGACACAGGCCATGTTTACAAAGAATTCTCTCCCAATGTCTTAGACTTAAAGCTTAGGGATTCTTCTGGTTCCCAATGGAGAGCAAGGGGAAAACAGTGTCGCACCACAATCAGTAATTTATGACTTTTCAAGAGAAAACTATAATTAACGTAAGATGCTAACATCTGCATCCTTTATTTAGTTCTTGTTCAGTGCTTCCCCAGTTCTGCAGCCGCCCATGTGGAAATTGGACCATTACTCCCATGATGATTTTCTTTTAATCTCTGTGTGTATATATATATATATATTTATAGGATATGGCCATATTATCACATACAACATATATTATGTACACACATACATATGGACCCACACACATAAGTGCACACACACACACGCACATACACAGAATGACAGAAAAGTCTGGAATACACATACTACGTATAAACATGCTTGGCACTCAGGATGTGATGTGAACATCACACAGACCTCATTTCATTTCCTTTCAGTTGACATGCAGTGTGCCCAGGAGCCTTCTGAACTCAAATATCCAGGACCACCTGGAAAATCCTTCTGTCCAGCCTAGTTTGGAAAAGGGAAGTTCTAACGAAATCAAGGGTCCTACTTAAGAGAAAGTGGTGCATCTCAAAGTGGGGTCTGAAGCCCCTGCAAACCAGGAAGCCAGTGGGGAGCTCAGGGCTCCAGATCAAGAAGCTCCCGTTGAACACTGGGCCTCCCAGTGAGTCACCAGGATACACAACCTTTCTCTAAACCACAAACACCCTCCACAAGGCTGCCTTTTAGCCACTTCTCCTTGGTAGGAATTATCTTAGTCTGACAGCTTTTGTCTTAACAGGAAGCCAACATGATTGCAATGAAGAATGTTTCGTTCATTTGATTTTTATCTGGGACGAGGGTTGAGGGGTGAAAGGGGGAGGCAGAAGCAATACAACACTCATTTCAGTGATTCTCAAATTTTTGAGAATTACCTGAGAGGCTTATTTAAAATGGAGACTTCCCGACCCACCCCAGATTCCAATTTAGTAAATCCAAGGTGGAAACCAGGAGTCTACATATTTTTAACAGTCCCCTGACCCAGTGACTCTAATGGGGTCCTCAGACCACCATATGGAGAAACTGGCTGGACCACGCAAAAATCCCTAGAACCTTAGAACCAGCTTGAAACAAAAGTTAATCCCCACAAACTAATTATTAGGAAGAGTGCTCTGAATCTGCACATGTCTGGGAATTCCTGGAGCCCCGAGGCCTTCCCGGCAGCCCCCACCACGCACCCACTCCTTTCACTCATGGCTCCATTGCAGGGAGAGGGGTGGTCAAGTCTCCAACGACAACAGCGGATCCATCTACTTCGCCTTGAGGTTCTACCAGTGTTTGCCTCATGTAGTTGGACGCTCTGTTGTCAGCCACACACGCTAAGGATTGTTACATCTTCTTGGAGAATTGGCCCCTTTATCATTATGTAATGCCCCCCTTTATCCCTGATAACTTTCCTCGCCCTGAAGTCAGCTCTGTCTGAAGTTAATATAGCTATTCCCATTTTCTTTTGGTTAGTGTTAGCAGGGTATTTCTTCATCCATTGACTTTTAACCTATATGTGCCTTTATATTTAAAGTGCGTATCTTGTAGATGACATATAGTTGGGTCTTATCCTGTGATTCATGGGTCCCAGCTTCAGTCTGACCCCAGCTCACCCTGCCCCTATTCCCAGCAATCCCTCTCCTACCCTTCTGATCCTGGACTCTGACTTTGCAGCATCCTCCTTGAGATTAAGCAGTTCCAAAAGAAAGAAATGACCGTGGAAATCCATTAAAACTCTTTGTTGCTCTGTCACACTGTGGGTCCAATCAGAGCTCCTGAAACATAATTAAGTAAAGTAATTGGCACATAAAGCAGTCTGCACAGCAGACACCACAATGGACTCGAAGGGCTTCATGATATTTAACTTTTTCTAAATAAGACTCTAGTGCAACTGAATTAATCACAGATTTTTATTTCATGAGGTCAAAGTTAGTCAGATTTATTATATGTGTGCCCATGTGATATGTGTCTGAGGATACAGAAAGGGTCGACACATTAGCAAAGAAAACGTTGCTTCAGGGGGAAATAAAGGGGTAATTTGAAAGTTTTCAAGTCAAAAATATAAAATGTTATTGCTTATAAAATTAAAGACACTATAGTCATTTCCTGTATTGAAACCAATTACTTCAAAAGATTCATTTAAAACTGCGTTCTGGAACTAGATAAACGTACAATTTTGTTTTTAAATTATGCCCTTCCAAAAATAATCATGCCATTTAAGGATACGCATTTTCACTCTATGACTGAAGTTTGCCAACCTGGACAGACAGTAAAACACAAGGGAGTGCACAGGAAAAGAATACCGATCCAGACGGTTTTCCTAGAAGCTGCCGTCCCTGAAAACAGTCCATCAGACCACACTGGGAAGAAAGAAGGATCGAGCAAACTGAGACAACATTCAGGCCCTAGGTACCCCTGAAATAGCTAACCATTTAGAATAAACAGCAAACGAAATCAGAAGGCTGTCCAGATGTTCACCAGTGGAACCACTTCTGCGACGGTTCCATTATGTACTGTTAAGAAAGATTGTCTGAAATTTGGAAATAAGTAAAAAATATGACTAGGTTTTCTTTCAGGTCACATAGAGCATTGTCTTACAAAGCCACATAGGGCACCTGATGCTTTATGGAAAATGACTTGAGAATATTACCTACTCTTTAGGGTGCAGCCTGTAAAGTTAGATGTTAACTTGAAGAAGAATGATGAGCTGAAAATAGTTTCTGTCCCATTTTCTTTTTGTCCCATAAGCCAAAGGCAATGGTTTTATCACCTTATATAAAATTGCATATCTCAGTCCTGTCTCAGGAAACCTTATTTGGGCATCGTTTCATTTCATTGAGTATGTATACTTAAGCCTCTACATTCTCCTTTGAATCAGCTTTGCCATTCTGCCAGTTCCCTCATTAATGAGGTAAATAAATCTTTGACACATGCTTACTGTATGTTTGTATATGAAGAGTCATAATTTTAATTTATTGAAAATTATACAGTAAGACTTTCTTTACCACTCAGTCCACCCATCTCCCTGCCCTGGAAGCAAATGTCTGCTCTGTTCTTTCTCACTGAAGTCAGAGCTTGAAAATTACTTCCAAAATACCATAAAGACTGGGAAGGTTCCATTTGGCTTGCATAATTGTCCATCACCACTGACCAAGGTCACAGTGGCTCCTCCAGCCAAGGCCAAACAGCTCCTTCCACAGACCCCACCATCCTCTGACCAGGTTAAGACTCAGCATTTCACCAAGGTGCACCGATCTAAGTCTATCTTCCACGGAAGCAGAACAAAATGCAAAGAAAAGAGAGACAAGACACATTTGCGTCTCTTTAAGTCGGGTGTCCTATTTCATTTCGCTCCAGGGCATGGAGTTTGTATCAGACTCATCACTGTAGAAGCATGTGTATGTCACTGGAAGTGACAGAGCAAGGCTAAATGAATGAATCCGGACTTATCCTCAAGAGCACAAAAGGGAGTGTGGGATAAAGGAAGTCAAGGAAGAGAAAGAATGAGGCCATGTGAGGGCACGTGAGGGAAACACAGTTTTGCAGAATCAGCCTCTACTCTCAGCATCACCTCCCACACACTGGCTGTTCTAGTGCTCTAAGTAGACTCCCAGTGAGGCTGCAGGTACCAGTGCAAGACTCAAAATTTCTTCTGCTTTACTATAAGCACACCAAGAAAAGATCTGACTCAGGGAAACACCTTACTAGATTAAAAAAAAGAAAATGTATTTTACAAAGCAAGCCACAAAGTGTGGGGTGGCTAAGCACATAGAGCATTACCCTAAAGAATAAAACCTATGAATTACACTTCTTAAATTGCTGAAATCAACACTGAGTGGTTATTTGGGGAAAACCATGGTTGTCACTTACAGAAGACGTGTTAAATATGTCTTGAACACAGGGACTCAGGAGGAGTCCCAGATGGTTTCCCTCTGTCCAGTCCACGTGACTCAGGAGGGAGGGAGTGCTTTCTCCATACAAATGCCGACTTGTACCATCAGGACTGACCTTGGGCACAGCCTGAATTAGGCCAACAACCTCATCAGGAGCAAGACGTAGAAACAACCTTCCTTGTTCTGAGGGTTCTGTGTGTCACACAGCTTCTAGGCCATTCAGAGGAGCTGCTCCTGCCTCTGGGCTGTGCCTCAGCATAGCCTTTCTCCTTCACAAGGAATAGGCTGCAAAGGTTGCTGTCCAGAGAAAGAAAACTCTTCTGGAAGAAGGGAGGAGACGCCCGCAAACCCTGACCCCTTTGTGTGAGCTGCACCTTCACACATGTGAGCGTCTTTTAAAAAGGCGTCTGTGAGTGAGCACTGCTCACCAGACATGCCCATTCTGAGCCCCAGAATCTTGATCATCACTACATGGGGGCCACACGCAGTCTGGAAAACTGTATATAATCATCTATTTCTGACAATATTTGATGTGTGGTTAAATATGATTTAGGACATGAAAGCCATAAAACGTTTAATGTCCGTAAATGGATAGTGTCCGTACAGGCTCCAGAGTGGGTTAGGATATTAGTTCTCACTTCCTCTTCCTTATGGACACAGTAACAACATAACCAATGACCAAGGGAAGGGCCCTATAGTGACTGGGTCTAGATCCTCTGCTCTCAGTAACCACATGCAACATTTCTTCCTCAGGTCTGGTATACTCTGAGGAGCCTACTTCTGGCTTATTATGGACCAGAGAGAGTCCTCAGTGTTCATTGGACGCAGGCAGTGAATGGTTACAAAGCACTGAAACATCTACCTCTCTAATGTGACCACTCCTTGCCAGCCATCTTTCTTGTAGTTAGCTTCTCTCTGCAGGATCAGCATGTTGTGGGGTGGGGAGGGAAGATGAAACCCCTCTGTGAGAAAATAGAACATATATATATTGGTTTCTGCCCCCAGTTCTTGGCACAGGTTTCCTAAAACCCTTGTAACTTCCTAAGCAATATAAGCACTAGGAACATCTTTTGTTATAATATATGGTCTTTGACCCTGGTTCCTGACGCAGAGTTCCTGAATCCCTTGTAACTTCCTGGGTGACAGCAGTATCTTTTGTTCTAATGAGGTGACTCCTGTATGGATCCTGGATGGGGGCTGATCACCATGAAGACCAAGCAATGATTAGAAGCTTGGGTTTTAAGCCCAGCCCTCACTCTCTTGAGAAGGGAGAGGGTTGGAATCGGAGTTAATGATCCATGATGCCACAAAAATCCCAAAAGTATGGTGTTTGGAGAGTTTCCAGGTTGGTGAACACAGCCATGTACTGGGGGGGTGACATGCCCCAACTTCACAGGGACAGAAGCTCTTGTTCTTAGGACCGTCCCAGACTCGACTCTACCTATCTCTTCATCTGGCTGTTCACCTGTATCCTTTATCATATCCTTTATTGTATAATAAACTGGTAAACATAAGTAAGTATTCCCCTGCATTCTGTGAGTTGTTCTAGCAAGTAATTGTATCCAAGGAGGAGAAGGTCATTGGAACCTCCAATTTGCAGTCAAGTTGGACAGAAGTTGTGGGCAACCTGGAGACCTACTACTTGCGATTGGCATATGAAGGGGGTACAGTCTCGTGGGACTGAGCCCTTAACCCATGGGGTATGACACTACCTCCAGGTAGACAGTGTCTGAATTGAGAGAAATTGTAAGACAACCAGCTGGTGTCTGAGAATTGCTTGTTTTGGGGAAGCCCCCTGCCCCAACACATGTGGTGTCAGAGCACTGTGTGTGTGAGTAGCGTGAGAGTAAAGGAGAAACCCAGGAGGACAAATGAGGCTTTCTTTACACTCTCTTAGCAGGATTCTTTCTTTCTGTTTGATGGGCAGTTGAAAATGGGTTTTCTGTTATGTAGAATCTTCTTGAACAACACCATTGCATACATATCATGAATATTTTATTAGTAGGTAGAGACAGGATCATGAAGAGCTATGTGTGCCTTGCTGAGGTGTCTGACATTTACCCTATGGGCAATGAGAAGCCATCAGTAGGTATTTAGTCAGTGAGTGACGGTAAGTTATCAGTCAGTTCCTAAGGTAGCATGAGCAGTGGTGTGTGTAAAATAAAGGGAAGCTGGATGGAAAACCGGATAGGAGACACTGATCTACTATTTCAAATTCACTTCATTGTAATTCAGATGTTTCTCAAGCAAGGAATTTCTTTTCAAGACCCATCTCAAGATCCCCAAACCCACTCACTTCTACCTCAGTGGCACTATTTCCCTGGCATTAGTCATTTTGAGAAACAAGGAAGGTGGTCTTGGGCATCAGTGGGTTTATTGTCACAGACTGGCTGGCCAAGAGAACATTCTTGTCTCTATCAGCAGAAGAGACCAGAGCAAGACTTCTTCCTAGCTGCTGACCACAGGCCTGGTCATTTCAATGACAGACCTTTACCTCCACTCTCATTCTGCAATCCAAGTCATGCCCAAGGAAAAATTTTGACCAAATTTTCACTTAAATAAAGAAACATACAGCTCCCCTTGTAAATGTAAACTTAATCAGTGTGTCATGTTGGTGTAATAGTCATGTGGTCCCTAGAGTCCAGTGACCGAGGACAGTCTTTGTCCAGTTTCTGACTGCTTCAAAGGACCCCTAGTTCTTCTCTAGTCACCTCTGGACTCTCCATATCCCTGCAGACATGATTCAGTGGATCAGCTCCCAGCTGGACAACTCTTACGGGCCATCAGCAGTTGTCCCTTCCAGCTTCCCGGTGCAATCTTCAACAATCAAAGGGCATATAAAAATTGATCACAGGAGGAGGATTAATGGGCAACATTATATCCCCGGGGAAATGTCCAATTGGGGAAAAGGTGAAAGTTAAAAGCAACATAACATAGAAGAAATTGTACAAAGTTTAGTATCAGATTCAGTCCCAACCTTGTGTACCCATAGGCAACTCACCACACCTCTCTGAGTCTGTTCTCTCATCTATGAAATGATAACAGGAACCTGTGTTTGTAAAGTTGGGTTAAAGATTACAGATGATATATTGAGGCACCTAACTCAGTCTGTACCCGGGAGGGGTGGTGGCCATCCAGGCAGCTCCCACATATTCTGGTTCTCCTCTCCTTCCAGGCATGTGGTAGAATGAGACTTTCCAGTTCTATTTGAAGTAGGTCTTGGCCATGTGACTTGTGTGGCCAATGAAGCTTAAGGAGCCAGTGAGATATTTACTCCCTTCCCCACACTCTCTTCCCACTACTGTGATGGTCATGGAAGCTTTGAGATGAAGCCTCTGTCGTCCTGGGTCACCATGTGACCATAATGAGAGAGGGCCCTACAGACCCACAGAGGTCAATGCAGCATGAGTAAGAAAGAGACATTGTAGTCAGTTGCTGAGATTTGGAGTGGGTTTTTTTTTTTTTTTTTTGAGGAAGATTAGCCCTGAGCTAACATCTGCTGCCAATCCCCCTCTTTTTGCTGAGGAAGCCTGGCCCTGAGCTAACATCCACGCCCATCTTCCTCTACTTTATATGTGGGATGCCTACCACAGCATGGCTTATCAAGCAGTGCCATGTCCGCACCTGGGATCTGAACTGGTGAACCCTCAGCCACCGAAGCAGAATGTGTGCATTTAACTGCTGAATTACTGGGCCAGCCCCAGATTTGGAGTGTTTTTGTTACTGCAGCATGACCTCTCCCATTCTGACTGAGAGAACAAGTACTCAGTGAATTCTAGCTAACGTGATTCTGTTTCATTATTTCAAAACGCCGCCTTCAAAAGGAAGGTGAGAATGCCTGAGGGGTCAAAGACTTGGACTGAACTGAGTGAAGACTGAACCCAAGGCAGTTCACCAGGCAAGGACTCTGATGCCTTAGTTATTTAGACTTAACAGGAGCAAAAACACATAATCCCAGTTCCTGAATCTGAACTATGCTTCCATGAATTTAAAGGGTCACATTGAGTAGGGAGATAAATACACAAAAGAGTTTCTGCAGATTAAAAGCTCTAGAGCATGTGTAACTGAAAGTTCGGTCCCTGAACCCAATGCCAATCGAAATAATGAGAACAGAATCTTGAGTGGAAGAGGAAGGTTTTTACTATGCCAGGCACAGGGAGCAAAGCAAGGACTCATGCCTCAAAAATTGCTAGCTCCCCGATGAGGAATGGGTAGGGATTTTTATTTGGGGTTTTGGGTAGGGGAGGGGGAACATGTAGCTTGTGCAGGTCTGCGCTTTTCCACCAGCCTATGTTTGGCCTTGAGAGGCTGCTTGCAGGGAGGCGGGGTGGATGGTGAGCTAGGAGGATGGCAGGTGGGCGTCCTTCACTGCTGTCTTGCCTTCCTATTTGAGGAGGTTCCAGCGCCGAGAGCCGAGGAGTTGAGGTCTGGGAAGCCTTCACTCCTTGATATTCTCCAGACAGCAGCTTTCCTGGCAAACTTCAAGGACACATGATTAGCTAAACTTTAGCGTGCCTCCAACTCCAGGCCACCTGGGCTTTTAACAATTTGTAACTCCCATTTAGTTGTAAAGCTCAAGGAGTCAAAGTTTAAAGAAACAGGTATTTACATATGAGTGGAGCTAGAGAAGCAGGAAAGGGGGTGGTGGGTTCTAGTTTTAACACCATAGACGCTGGGTTCAATGTGGGGAACTGATATCAGGGCTGATGTTGAGAGCCTGTAACACATGGACCCCAGCCAGAAAGATCGTAATCCAAGAATTGAGGTCAACAGCCCTGGAAAGTAACTCTTAAGTATTTCCAAACTTTAAAACTTCTCAATAGATCAAAAACATGTTTCCTAATCTAGCGGGAAAAAAGCTTAATTGCTAAATAGTATTCAGTACCCCTAAGCATGAAATTCATTGCTATTTTCCTGGGGAAAAACAAACACACATTAACCCTTCCTCCTTTATCTGCAGCCCACCTCCACCCCCGAGAAAGCACCTGCCACTGGGAAAGTCCTTTCCTTGTACTTTTCACCAATTGCCCTTCACTCACCCCATGAACAGGGAGTGTGTCTGGGCACTGGAGGGGGAGGTGTGAAATTTACTGGACTCCAAATGTTCTAATTTATTTATAATCGAGAATATATGAAAGGGAAGGAAAACACAACCCTGCACAGTGAATTACTTTCCTCCCCACACACGTTGCCAATGTCCAAGCCCTCCCCGCAGACTGCAGATCACATTCAAACAAAATGAGAGAGGTCACCTGCCCTCCTCTCCAGTGGTCCTGTGGGGTGGGCCTCCGGGCCCTGAGTTTGTGGAAGCAGTCTGTGGGCTGAGGTTCATGCCCTCACCTAGAAAACACCTAAACCCGGTAGACAGGGATCCTCACCTGAGGAGACCAACAGGGAATCAGACCTCAGGACTGAGCCAGGCTGGAAGGACTGATCCATGGGCCGAAGGCAGCATGATGGCTGGTGTGAGACCCGCCATGGGAGCAGAATGGGGAGCTGCTGTCAGCATGGCAAGGACACAGGCTGTGGAGGAGAGCCTGACCTCAGAGTCGGAGGGTCCGCCGAGAGCAGGCAGACAGTCCCCAGAGAGGGCAAAGGGCAACCAACAGGGATGGAGGTGACCAGAGGGCAGCAGAGGCCACAAACCCAGCAGTATTGTGGTGCAGGTCAGGAGCTTCCAGACTGGAGACAGAAGTCAAATCCTAATGCCATCACGTCCAGCTGAGTAACCCCAAATGGTGGGTCCTCACTGTGCCTGTTTCTTAATCTAAGAATTGGAGATGATAGACCTACTTCACAGGATTGTTGTGAGTGTTAAATGAGATATTTACAAAATGCTGGTGCATTATCGGGTACATAGTAGGTGCTCAGTGCATCTTTCTTTTTCTTTCAAGACTCTACTGAAAGCAGCAAATTGTCAGTCCCCAAGCTAAATACCTGCAGATGTGCTCTTGGGTTTTTCTGTAGTTTGTTATTTTTAGTTTGAATACCTAAAAGTTGGTTATTGATTGTGTACAAGAGTACAGTTTCAATGTTACTTCCCCTAAAGTCTTCACACCTTTCTAATCTTAAAGGTATTCCTAAATACCCTCCTCTAACAGACATTATGTCACATACCTAAAAAGAAACATCTTTATTTCACTAGAGGCATGTCCATCTCTGCCACAGTCTCCACTACTCCCGTTTGTCTTTCCCCTGGCCTGATTTGCACATTAATGCTACCTGCATGGGCCTGCAGGCATCTGAGTTTGTGACCCCTGCCCTTAAACCAAGAATCAGAGTAAATAGCAGGCAGAGGCTCATGCATATGAGAGGTGAAGGCGAACAGGCCACTATGGGCCAAGCTCATATTGCCCACCCTCAACCCTATCACAGGCAGCCATGAGTCCACGATGACCACCCTACATCCCATGGCAGCAGAGCCAAACCCAGCAGAGCAGCTCTCAGTCCTTAGGCGGCACCAGACAAAGGG
Organism: Equus przewalskii; assembly: GCF_037783145.1. NCBI lineage: Eukaryota > Metazoa > Chordata > Mammalia > Perissodactyla > Equidae > Equus > Equus przewalskii. Next base: position 111,697 of record NW_027227557.1, on the reverse strand, counting down.
TGCCTTGCCAAGTTGGCGAGGAAAGGAGGTGCATCAGCAACCTTCTGGGGGCAGCCAATGCAAGTAGCAAGTCAGCAGCATCAGCTCAGTCTTTGAAGCTCCACTGAAGCTCAGAACAGAAACAACTACCCAGGTAAATAAAGGTACGTGAGCCAGTCTCCAATCGTCTCCCCAAGACCTCAGAGGGGAAAAGATGGCTTGAAATTGGACCTGATTTTCAAGCTTCCACTTCGCTTTGGCTAAGATGACTAAAGCTATTGAAACCTTGAAAGCACCTCTTCCCACAAGTTCCCCATTATCCTGGCCGCAGTGGAGTGAGCAGTGACCAACACTTTCTTCTCTGGATTTCTTGCAGCTCTAGCGGTACAGCGGGAAGAAGCAAAAGCAGACACCCCCCAACAGGCAGATCCAGGCTTTGCTAGAGATTCCCGGGTGTCCTGCAGCCTGTGGTCTTGGTTAGCTCACTGTGATGCAGCTGAATGAGTCTTGGGGTTTTATTCACATGAAACATGACTTTGTTCCAAGCAGAAGGCTGGCTGAGCCCCTGCGGGCAGCAGGGAAGTCAGTAGGGGAACACTGCATTTATTGAGGGAGGTGCCCAGTTCTCATGGGATGCTTTGGGGGGCTAGGGACCATATTCAAAATATGTAACAATAGAGATGACAAGGCAGCAGTGCCAAATAGAACAATTGTCCCAGCAGCCAGCAGCCCCCTGGAGAAAGTAGTATTATCATCCACATCTTGTGGTTTTGAAAACCTAGCACAAATGTTCAAAAAATAAAAATACTGGCACAGAACTAGTGAATGGCTCTGTGAACGTGCGTCCAGCCTGCTGAGAGGCCTGGCCACTGCCTCTAGGAAGACAGAATGAGGCCGGCGAACAGCTGTAAGATGTCTTTTAGAAAACTGACATCTGTTCTGGCTCCTGGATCACGGAAGTTTCCTGGATGAACCTTGGCATTTTGGGGTTTTCTGTTCTTACATGACAGGCCATATTTCCACTGGAATCATACTGCCATCACATTGTAGGGCAGGACTTCAGAACTCAAACCCAAACATAGTGAGGTTCCCTGCTGGCTAGTGACAGAGCTGGGTGCAGAACACCGGCCTCTGGCTCCCACTCCAGGAGTCTCCAGGCATCAAAGTCTCCCGTTTGTGTCCATCTGACCTCCATGGCATCGTGCCCTGTTGGCAATCTCAGCTTCATCTGCAGTGAAGACAGGTGCAGACATATCACAGCCCTAGCATCACTTTCGTTGGTTGGAAATGATAACCAAGTGACAAACTTCATCTCAGAAGCTTTACATGAAGATTCAGGAACTGGGAACTGGACTCGGGGGTAGGGAATGGCAGTGGTGGATGCTGAGAGTGGAAACTCATGTATTCCTACAATGATCAAATGAAGGCCTGTACCCTCCAGAGTATGGGAGCACTCTCACCTTGACTGGGGCTGTCGGCTTGCGATAGTGTACTGGAGTCATTTACTGTAAGCATTTCAGGCCACAGTAATGAAGAAAAAACAAAGCCATAGTGTGTCTATTCTTCACAGCAAATGCCCCTCGAAGGAGCCTACGCTGAAATTTAAAGATTTTCAAGAAGCACCCATAAAGAAAAATAACCAAGCCTGATGCAACCCAACTGACAATGTTTTTTAAAGCTGAAGCAAGTAAATTACATGGCAAAGCCTGAAATGTCTGCCCCACTGCCAGGCAAGCACTGCACACACACACGCACACGCACACACACGCACACACACTCAGACACTCAGTTTCAGCTCCTCAGACACCGTCAGCCGCATGCCCACAGCCTCCTTCCTGGATATACTGTGACAGCCACTAAGCTAATGAGATTCCAGTGTCGCCCTCAGTTTTTACATCTGTTTTTCATGTTTTCCTCCCAAGACCATTGCTCAGAAAGCAGTGATGGGCAGAATGCATACCATCAGCATTCTTCCTCCTCCCCTTCGCAAGAGCAGGGTGCCCACGTGGCAGCCTGGAACAAAGACCCTCAGCTCCTAGGAAGGGAGGGCTGGGACTCCAGGGACACAGCAGAGCAGGGGGCTCTGTGGCCACTGGGCCGGGTACTGATCCACCAAGGCTGCTGCTGCAGAGACTGCCTACCCATTGTCCTGGGCAGGAGAGAAGAAATTCTGCCTCTCTAGAAGAATGCCCTGCTGGGAACCAAGAGCCAGAGCCAGCAACAGGGACAGCTGAATGCTTGCGCTGGCGAGATCATTCAGAGTCGAAGCAGTGTAAGAAGAGAGACAATTTCAAATTGGAGGATGGGGGCGATCTTTCCAAACGGATAAAATGTGGGAATGAGGCTGTAATGAACGCCCATGTAAGAAGTACCCACACGTGAAACGTCATGTCTGTAGGAGGTCTGGGACATGAGCAATCCACCGCAAAACCCCCGTCAGGCCGAGAGCACTGAGCGCAGTGCCTCGGAGCTACAAGCAATTTGTTTGCTGGTTTTTATAACCAAAAACCCCATGAAAAGTGCCTCTTATCCTTTTAACCAAAGTGGGTGGAATTTTTCCTACAGGATCATTTTTAAACACTGGAGGGAGACAGGCTTCTTCGGTGATCATTCTGAGTGGGGAGTTAAGCGAGGGTATATTGTTCTTTGTGGGTTTCCATATTTTCCATAAGATGCATGCATTTATTAGAAAATGTAGTTTTTCAACTTCTTTTAAGAGCAATGGAAGGAAATGTTAAACTGCCCCAAAGCACAGGTACACATGCACGCAAATATGCACATCTCACACACATAAATACTAAATACTCCCATTGTGTCTGTATTGTAATGGGACCCACCGGAGTGATCGCCTTGGAAACAATGCAGGGTGACAGAGCCACAGCTGGGTGCAGGCTGCTGTCAGACAGCCTGAGGAGTCCCTGACAGGAATGCTGACAGGAAGTTTTCAGGAGCACTCATGGCTGGCTTCTTACAGGATGTGCTGTGAAATCAGGTTGAAGGTTTAACCAGGCAAGAGAGTGAAGTGGGAGCTGGCAGGGATGAGGTGAGAAGAGACAGCCATTCCCCTCCTGAAAATGAGTCATCCCCAGGATGTATCCCACAAAAGAGCACTCAGGTCAGATTTGGTCCCTTCCCTGCCCCTCCCTTTGACAGATAAAACAGCCTGTCAGGGAGTCTGTACATTATTAATAATTATTTCAGGGATCCCAGGGGTTTGTGAGTTTAAGGGGAAGAACTAACTCTATTTCCTCTGAAAATCCCAAGTCCCAGGCCTTGATTCCTCTTACAAGACATCAGCAGGGATGTGGGAGCACTAAAGACTCTTGCCTCCTTTCTCTGGGCTCTGAGAACGTTCCAGCAGCTGTGCTGATGGGGGAACAAATACCTGTGGCCTTCCTCCAACAGTTCTCTTCTAGCCAACTGGACCTTTGACGTGACAGACTCCCACATCTACACGAGTCTCCTCTTACACGATATGGGAGGTGTCAAAAATGTGGAACAAAGGGGCTGGCCCCGTGGCCGAGTGGTTAAGTCTGTGCGCTCCGCTGCAGGCGGCCCAGTGTTTCGTTGGTTCGAATCCTGGGCACGGACATGGCACTGCTCATCAAACCACGCTTAGGCAGCGTCCCACATGCTACAACTAGAAGGACCCACAACGAAGAATATACAACTATGTACTGGGGGGCTTTGGGGAGAAAAAGAAAAAAAATAAAATCTTTAAAAAAAAGAAAAATGATGCATTAAAAAAAAAAATCTGGAACAAAATCTATACTCAAAACTGGTTTGCTCAATTTCAAATTCTACTAGTTTATGTTCAGTAGCTAAATAAACCATCCCTGGTTACCTAATTCTTGAGATTCATTTAAACCATGAAATTATATTTTCTATATTTTTAACGTTTTGTTCGATTATTTGTGAATGGGATCTTTCTTTTATATCCAAATTTATTGCCTTTTTCTCTAATAACTGGAAAGTTAGATATCTCTTCTTAGGCTAAGAGTTACCTGGATCATTTGACCTGAGCTTAAGTATATTTGTGAAAGAATTATCATCTGGAATTTTATTCACCTTAAATCTTAGATCTTAAACCTGAGTTCTCAGAATCAGGTTCATCAAAACAGCTACAACACTCATGCAGAAAACTAATTTAACTCAAAGCAATATGTACCGCTGTTTTATTAGTTTATAATCTAATAGAGTAAGGTACGTCTAATCTTCATTATATACCCTCAAAAATATATTAACAAACAGGTGATTGGAATCAGGAAAGAAATCTAATGTAGAAAGTCATGAATAAGTTCTAACTCTGCACCATACTGAGTACTGGAAGTGTCAGTAGTGAGACTGAGGAACTAAACATTTAATTTTAAATAATTTTAATTAAAAAACTCATGCCCATTCAGTTATTGGAAAATTTTTAAGTATATATAGAAGAACTTGGGTATGTGAATCTACTTTTTCAACTGTAAATTCTGTAAAGTCTAAATACAGATCAAGTATTTCTGATGAAAATTTAGCATCCCACTGGAGACACAAAATACACATGGGATTTCTGAGACTCAGGGTGAATAAAAATAGTGTAAAATCTCATTAAAACTTTTTAACATTGATTATGTATTGAAATTAACATATTTTTATATTGAGTTAAATAAAATTATGATTCAAATTAATTTCATCTTTCTTTTCATTTGGTATTAGTTTATTGAGGTCATATTGGTTTATAACATTGTGTAAATTTTAGGTGTACATTATTATATTTCAGTTTCTGTATAGACTGCATCGTGTTCACCACAAATAGTCTAGTTTTTATGTGATACCATACATACGGGCCCCTTTACCCCTTTCACCCTTGCCTCGCCACATTCTTCTCTGGTAACTGCCAATCTGTTCTCCTTATCTATGTATTTATCTTCCACATATGAGGGAAATCATACTGTATTTGTCTTTCTCTGTCTGACCTATTTCTCTCAGCATAACACCCTCAAGGTCCACCTGTGTTGTTGCAAATGTCACAATTTTGCCTTTTGTTATTTCTGAGTAGTATTCCATCATATATATACACCATATCTTCTTTATCGACTCATCCATGGATGGACATTTGGGTTGCTTCCACACTGTGCCTATTGTGAATAATGCTGCAATGAACGTGGGGGCGCATAAATCTTTTTGAGTTATTGATTTCATGTTCTTTGGATAAATACCTACTAGTGGATTAGCAACACCATATGGTGTTTCTATGTTTAAATTTTTGAGAAATCTCCATATTGTTTTCCGTAGTGGCTGCATCAGTTTGCAAGCCCACCAGCAGTGTATGAGGGTTCCCTTTTCTCCAAATCCTCTCCAACACTTGATATATCTTGTCTTGTTAATTATAGCCATTCTGATGGGTGTAAGGTGATGTCTTATTGTAGTTTTGATTTGCATTTCCCTAATAATTAGTGCTCTTGAACATCTTTTCACATGCCTGTTGGCCATCTGTAAATTTTCTTTGGAGAAATGTCTGTTCATATCCTCTGCCCATTTTTTGATAGGGTTGCTCATTTTTATGTTGTTGAGTTGTATGAGTTCCTTGTATATTTTTTAAATTAACCCCTTGTTGGATATAAGATTTGCAAATATTTTCTCCCAGTTGGTGGGTTGTCTTTTCATTTTGTTGATTGTTTCTTTTGCCTTACAGAAGCTTTTTAGTCTGATGGAGTCCCATTTGTTTATTTTTTGTTTTGTTTCCCTTGCCTGAGTAGACATGGTGTTTGAAAAGATACTGTTAAGACTGATGTCAATGAGTGTACTGCCTATATTTTCTTCTAAGAGTTTTATGGTTTCAGGTCTTATATTCAGGTCTTTAAACCATTTTGAGTTAATTTGTGTGTATGGTGTAAGACAATGGCCTACTTTCATTCTTTTGCATGTAGTTGTTTTCCCAACACCATTTATTGAAGAGACTTTCCTTTCTTCATTGTATGTTCTTGGCTCCTTTGTTTGCAGGATATTTGTCAAAGATAAGCTGTCCAAAGAGATGTCGTTTTACTTCTGGGATTTTAATTCTGTTCCATTGATCTGTGTGTATGTTTTTGTGCCAGTACCATGGTGTTTTGATTACTATAGCTTTGTAGTATATTTTGAATTCAGGGAGTAAGATACCTCCAGCCTTATTCTTCTTTCTCAGGATTGTTTTGGCTATTCAGGGTCTTTTGTTGTTCTATATAAATTTTAGGATTCTTTGTTCTATTTCTGTGAAGAATGTTGTTGGTTTCTGAGTGGGATTACATTGAATCTATAGATTGCTTTAGGTAATATGGGCATTTTAACTATGTTTATTCTTCCAATCCATGAGCATGGAATAATTCTTTCTAATTCTTTACATTTTTTTTCAATTTCTTTCAATAATGTCTTATAGTTTTTAGTGTATAGCTCTTTCACCTACTTGGTTAAATTTATTCCTGGGTATTTTATTCGTTTTGTTGCTGTTGTAAATAAGATTGTTTTCTTGACTTCTCTTTCTGCTAGTTCATTATTAACGTATACAAATGCAACCGATTTTTATGTTGATTTTTTATGCTGCAACTTTACTGAATTGAATATTTCTAATAGTTTTTTGGTGGACTCTTTAGGATTTTATAGATAAAGAATCATGTCATCTGCAAATAGAGACAGTTTTACTTCCTCCTTTAAAATGTGGATCCTTTTATTTCTTTTTCTTGCCTAATTGCTCTGGCTAAAACTTCTAGTACTATTTTGAATAAGAGTGGTGAGAGTGGGCTTCCTTGTCTTGTTCAAGTTCTAAGAGGAAGAGCTTTCAGTTTTTCACCATTGAATATGATGTTGGCTGTGGGTTTGTCATATGTGACCTTTATTATGTTGAGGTACTCTTTTTCTGTATCCATTTTATTGAGAGTTTTTATAATGAATGGATGTTGGATCTTGTCAAATGCTTTTTCAGTATCTATTGAGATGATCATGTGATTTTTATTCACCATTTTGTTAATGTAGTGTATCACATTGATTAATTTACAGTTGTTGAACCATCCCTGGAATAAATCCCAGTTGATCGTGGTGTATGGTCCTTTCAATGTATTGTTGTATTCGATTTGCTAATATTTTGTTGAGTATTTGTCTATCCATGTTCATCAGTGGTATTGACCTTAAATTTTCCTTTTTTGTGTTGTCCTTGTCTTGTTTTGGTATCAGGGAAATATTGGCCTTGTAAAATGAGTTAGGAAGCATCACATCCTCTTCAATTTCTCAGAATAGTTTGAGAAGGATAGGTATTAAATCTTCTCTGAATGTTTGGTAGAATTTGCCAATCTGTCTTGTCCTGGACTTTTGTCGTGTGGAGGTTTTCTTTTTTTGGGGTGATGTCCCTGAGCTAACATTTGTTGCCAGTCTTCCTCTATTTTGTATGTGGGATGCCACCACAGCATGGCTTGATGAGCAGTGCATAGGTCTGTGCCCATGATCCAAACCCTCAAACCACAGACCGCCAAAGTGCAGCATGCAAACTTAACTACTATGCCACGGGGCTGGCCTGAGGAGGTTTTAGATTACTGTTTCAATCTCTTTACTTGTGATTGGTCTATTCAGATTCTCTATTTCTTCTTGATTCAGTTTTGGGAGGTGGTGTGAGTCTAAGAATTTATACACTTTTTCTAGGTTAGCCAATTTGTTGGCATATAGCTTTTCATAGTATTCTCTTACAGTCTTTTGTATTTTTTTGGTCCCTTGTAATTTCTCGTCTTTCATTTCTGATTTTATTTACTTGAGTCTTCTCACTGTTTTTCTTATTGAGTCTGCCTAAGAGTTTGTCAGTTTGGTTTATGTTTTCAAAGAACCAGCTCTTAGTTTCATGGATCCTTTCTATTGTTTTTTAGCGTCTTTTAAAAAAAATTCTGCTCTGATATTTATTACTTCCTTTATTCTTCTTACTTTGGGCTTAGTTTGTTCTTCCGTCTCTACTTCTTTTTTGTATAGTGTAAGACTGTTTATTTGAGATTTATTTTATTTGTTGAGGTAGGCCTGTACTGCTATAAATTTCCCTCCTGGTAGCGCTTTTGCTGCATCCCATAACGTTTGATATGTCGTGTTCTCATTTTCATTTGTCTCCAGGTATTTTTTGATTCCTCTTTTGATTTCTTCATCGACTCAATAGTTGTTCAGTAGAATGTTGTTTGCTCTCCACATATTTGTGACTATTCCCACTTTTTTCTTGTGGTTGATTTCCAGTTTCATACCATTGTGCTTGGAAAAGACGCTTGACATGATTTCAATCTTATTAAGTTTATTGAGGCTTGCCTTTTTTTCCAAACATATGATCGTGAAGAATGTTCCATGTGCGCTTGAGAAGAATGTGTATCATGCTATTTTGGGATGGAACGTTCTATATGTATCTACTAAATCCATCCTGTCTAGTCTTTAACTTAAGGCCATTGTTTCCAGCTTCAATTTCTGTCGGGATGACCTATCCATTGATGTAAGTGGGGGATTAAAGTCCCTTCCTACTATTGTGTTGCTGTCAACTTCTCCCTTTAAGTCTGTTAATGGCAGCTTTATATAATTTGCTGCTCCTGTGCTATGTGAATATATATTAATAAGTATCATGTCTTCTTGCAGGAATGTCCTTATTATCATTATATAATGCTCATCTTTGTCTCTTGCCCTCTTTTTTGTTTTGAAGCCTGTTTGTCTGATATAAGTACGGCTACACTCACACTTTTCTTTTGCTTGTTATTTGTTTGGAGTATCATCTTCTATTCCTTCTCTCTGAGCCTATGTCTGTCTTTAAAGCTGAGATGTGTTTCATGGAAGCAGAATCTTGTTGAGTCTTGTTTTTTAATCCATCCAGCTGTCCTGTGTCTTTTGATTGTGAATTCAATCCATTTACATGTAGAGTGATTGTTGATATATGAGGGCTTAATACTGCCATTTTCTCTGATGTTTTCTGGTTGTTATATATTTACATCTTTTCTTCTTTCTTGTATTTCTGACTGTCATTTCAGTTTGGTGGGGTTTTGTGATGGTTTTTTCAGTATTTATGGTTTGTGAGCTTCCTCCAATTTTTTGTTTTGTGGTTACCATGAGGCTTGTATAAAAGATCTCCTAGATGAGATACTCCATTTTCTGATAGCCTCTTACTCCATTAGACTAGGCAGGGTCTGTCTTTTCCTCTTACCTTTCTATGTTTTTGTTGTCACAAATTATTCTTTTTTGTGTTGTGGGTTTGTCACCAAACTGAAGTGGTTAGAATTATTTTTGATTCTTCCTTCACCTTTATCCTTTATGGTATAATTATGTGTTTACTAACCTATTGTCTGTCTGTCTATTTATCTCCTCACTCAAAGCTTTGTAAACTTTTGCCTTTTTGTTTCAGGTAGGAGGGTTCCTTTCAATATTTCTTGTAAGGCAGGTCTGGTGACAATGAATTCACTTAGTTTTGTTTGTCTGGGAAAGCTTTTATTTCTCTTTCATAGCTGAAGGATAATCTCACTGGATAGAGTATTCTTGGCTGATTGTTTCTGTCTTTCAGTATTTTGAGTATCATTCTATTCCTCTTAGCCTATAGGGTTTCTGCTGAGAAAGCCACTGAAAGCCTGATGGGAGTTCCTTTGTAGGTTATTTTCTTCTCTCTTGCTGCCTTTATTATTCTTTCTTTGTCATTGACTTATGACAGTTTTAATATTACATGCCTTGGAGAAGGGCTTTTTGCATTGAGATAATTAGGAGTTGTATTAGTTTCATGTATTTGTATATCCATTCCTTCCCCAGGTTTGTGAAGTTCTCAGCTATTATTTCTTTGAATAAGCTCTCTGATCTTTTGTTCCTCTCTTCTCTTTCTGGTATATACATTATCCTTATGTTACTTATCCTCATTGAGTTGGATATTTCTTGTAGAATTTCTACATTTTTAAAAAATCTTAGTTCTCTCACCTCCCCCACGTCAATCATCTCTAGATTTCTTTTTTTTCAAGGTACGCTTTTTGGAGAGGAAGATTGGTCCTGAGCTGACATCTGCTGCCAATCTTCCTCTTTATTTTTTCTCCCCAAAGCCCCAGTACATAGTTGTATATCGTAGTTGTAAGTCCTTCTAGTTCTTCTATGTGGGATGCCATCACAGCATGGCTTGATGTGCAGTGTCTAGCTCTGCACCCAGGATCTGAACTGGCAAACCCTGGGGCTGATGAAGTGGAGCACATAAACTTAAGCACTCAGCCATGAGGCTGGCCCCCATTTCTAGATTTCTATCTTTGAACTCACTAATTCTCTCTCCCATATGGGCTGCTCTATTTTTAATGTTTTCTACATTATTTTTCATCTCATTAATTGTGTTCATCTCCAGAATTTCTGTTTGGTTTTTTTTTGGAGTTTCAATCTCTTCGGTGAAGTATTCCTTGTGTCCATTAATTTCACTCCTGAGCTGACCGAACTGTCTTTCCAAGTTTTTTGTAGGTCATTGAGTATCTTCATGACAGCTATTTTGAATTCTCTGCCAGTTTGATTGTAATCTTTTCTGACTTAAAGTTTGGCTTCTGAGGAGCTGTCATTTTCTTTCTCTTCTGCCATGTTACTATAGTTCTTCATGTTGTTTGATGAATTGATCCTCTATCAGCACATTGTGGTAGTACTAAACTTTCTTATTTGAGTACAGCTTTGGCTACTTTGGTTCTGAGCTGCTTCTGGTTGTATTTGAGAGCCTGCATTTTTCACTCTCCACTGCCTCTGCCAGAGGCATCATCAGTGCCCTCCTTGTCCCGCTTGTCCCCCTGAGGTTGCCAGTGCATTGCTGCTTATGATGTTACTGCAGTCTCAGGTGTTGCCACTGGGGTCACCAGGCTGCAAGCATTTCTGCTGCTTCTGGGGTTGCCTGAGTCTCATGTCCTCTACTGTCTTTCCGTGGGCTCTCCACATTCTCAGATGCTTCTGATCCTTGTATCACCTATGCTGCTGCTCCAAGGTTGTCTGGGGGTGCTGGTTGCTCTGCTGCTGGGGTTCTGGGTTCGTGGGTGTTGCTGCTGCTGCTGGGGGCCCAGGGACCTAGGGATTTGTGAGCAGCCCCTGCTGCAGTGGGAGCTAGTGTCAGGGCTGCTGCCATTGGGAGCTGGGTTACCACTTCTGCTGTGGTTCCTGAAGCCTCTGGTCACAGGTTCACCTGCTACCACTGGGGTTGAACAGAGAATAAACAAGGAGAGGTCATTATTCCCATTCACTCACGCAGCCTCTGTTCTCTGGTGCTAGCCGGCAAGGTTTTAAAAATCAGTTCTGGGTGCACAACCCCAGGAAAATCCGAGTTTTGAATGTTGTCCCCACAGTTGGAAAGACCTGGCCACTGCTAAGGGAGTGGGAGGGGGCACCCACATTAGATCTTCTGGGAGATGGGCAGGGACCAAGCTGTGCCTAATGTATTTGGTCCTGGTGGGTTTGCTTGCAGTCGTATGGGCTGGGTCCACTAGGGAACAGGTAAGGACCAACCTGCACCATGGTTTCTGCTCTCCCAGAGTCTGCTCACAGACACACATGTCAGTGTGAGGATCCACGCCCCAAATCACTGCTGAAAGGAAAGGGGTAGGGGGCTGATCTCTTGTTTCCACTTCTTACCAGGGATCCAATCTACCCACCTTCAGATGTATAGATGCATAGATCTCTTAGTCATCCTGTTGTGTTCTGTAGGGAATCCTCTGTTGGTCAATGGATGTCCAGTTGGTTGTAACTTAGAAGGGAGAGACAAAGGGAATAACTCACTCTCCCATGATGCTGACATCACTCCCACATTAATTTTTCAGAGAAAAGAACTACATCCTGAAATTCTTATAAGTGTGCAATGTTCTTTCATGGGAGCGTTATAATGCATTCAGGTTATACAGCTGAGCTATCAAGCTAATGGCTATAACATGAAATTTCTTACAGATATAATTACCTACACTTCTTCTGTAGAAAAATGACACAAATGTGTCAATAATTACATTATACAAAATTAAGCATTTTAAACTAAGCAGTAATGTTTGAAATTGTAACACCACCATCAGCCAACACCCATCATGAAAACCCATATTTGCTACCTTTGGGTAACAAGGGGCCTGCTGTGAAGGAAACAGCAAGGCAATCACAACTTCTGCAGCCAAGTGTCCTCATTGAGAGACGCACCAGGTTAAGTGACTCCATGCAGTTGAGTAGAGAGGAAAGGAAAATCAATTCTAAGTTTAGTATGACCCTTTTTGCTCTGTAATGAATTTACCTCCTCCTTTCAGTGCAACTCTAAATGAGGCACAATTTAAATCAAGAACCAAAATTTGTTACTTATGGAAGTAACTTCTCTCAATTGCCTGAATCATTAACTTCTTTTATTTATCTATTTATGGGCCTTGTTCTGGAAAGGATTTAAGACAGGAAACATTAACTGTTTCTAGGTAAAGAATTGGAATGACTCACAAGGCTGGGCAATGTCAATAGGGGGAACACACAAATACCTAAGTTCTGAAGGCGACTGCATCCCATCATAAGTACTAATGGTACCTACTCTGAATGATGCCTTGCGCTCGGAGCTGGGGATACGGTGGGGAGTACAACAGAGAAGGTTCCTGCAAGTGATGGAGCCTATATTCTGAAGGGGCACCCACCACCAAAAGTGAAGTTAACATTCCAGGTAGTCTGGCAAAACTCAAGTCTAATTGGAGAAGAGATACTCTGAGTCTTGATATTTGCCTCCAAACATCTGAACAACCATATTTTATAAGAAAAAAGAGGGATTTGGTGTGGCTATAGGCCATGAATGGCTACTCTGTGTTAAAGTCAGAAAGGTGCCAATATGGGCCAATAAAAGGAAGAATTTTTTAATAGATAGACTTGTCCAAGAATGGAATAGAGCACATTGTAAGGTAATGAGCTCCAGTCACAAGAGGTACAAGCAGAGGTGGAAAGACTCATCCAGTATGTTACGTGGAAGTTGGCTGTGATGGGTAAAAGCAGATGTTCAGGGACATTAGAGATTCCTTCCAATTTTATGATTCAGGAGACTTCAAACACAAAATGTACCTTGACCATCTCAGCTCTCATAATTTTACCTTTAAACAGAAGCTTCAATGGTCATATAGTGATATAATAGGCCATAATTTCCTTGGTTTTCTGCTATTCAGAGTCAGAAACACTAAGCATTGATTTCTGATCACTATGCTGTGTTTTGGGCACCAAGTGGCTTCAAAATGCCAACTGCCTCTCTAAAAAAAGAGGGAAATCTTTTAAATAAAAAAAGCACTGTAGTAATTGCCAAGGCACACCAGCCATGAGGGCAAAGGCAGGTCTGCAAATACTACTGATATTCGAAGCAAAGACTCTCTTGGTAGGCAGAATTTCTAAGGTGGCCCCCAATAATGTCCTGCCCTAATCCTTGGAACCTATCACCATGATGAGAGAACAGTCTCATGCTTCTGCTGTGCTACATGGCACAGCTGACCTTCACACAGGGAAGTGATCTTGGATTATACAGTTTGGCCAAACATAATCACGTGAGCCCTAGAAGCCAAGACCTTTCTCCAGCTGGTGGCAGAAGAGAAGTCACAGAGAGTTAAAGCATGAGAAGAATTCGATGCACCATTGCTGGCTTGAAGATGGAGAGGCCACATGACAAAGAATGTGGGTGACCTCTGGAAGCTGAGAGTAGCTCCTGGTCAACAGCCAAGAAAAGGGGGACTTCGGTTCTACAATTGCAAATAACTGGATTTTACCACCAACCTGAATGACCTTGGACACAGACTCTTGCCCTGAGCCTCTAGATAACAGCCCAGCCCAGCCGATGCCTTGATTTTAGCTTTGTGATTCCCTGAGCACAGAACCCAGCTGAGCCCACATTGTTTTAAGGCACTTACTGTGGTCATTTGTTACACACCAGCAGATAACCAATCCAGAATCCAAATGATGAAGATAAAGCATTTTAAACCAGACCTAAGAGCTGGAATGACCGACACTCATGAGCCACACCTCCACTAGCTAAGTGAACCAGGGGAGTCCAGTCCCTGAGGAGTCTGAGGAAAGTGCACCCTGGTTGACTTAGGTGAAATCATGGTGAGAAAAGGCCCACCTCCACCTCACACCCGTAAGAATGGCTATCATCAAGAAGATGAAAAAATAAGTGTTGCGAGGATGTGCAGAAAAGGGGATCCTTGTGCACTGTCGGTGGAAATGTTAACTGCTGCGGCCACTACAGAAAATGTTATGGAGGTTCCTCAAAAATTAAAAGTGGAACTATCATATGATCCAGCAATCCCACCTCTGGGTATATTTCCCAAGATATGGAAGAGATATATGCGCTCCCATGTTCACAACAGTCAGTATATGGAAACAACCTAAGTGTCCATCAACAGATGAATGGATAAAGAAGATATGGTCTATTTATACAATGGAATAATTTTCAGCTATTAGAAAGAAGGAAATCCTGTCATTTGTGACAACATGGATGGACCTTGAGGGCATTATGCTAAGTGAAATAAGCCAGACAGAGAAAGACAAATAGTTTATGACTTCACCTGTATGTGGACTCTAAAAATTCTGAACTCATAAAAACAAAGAGTAGAAAGGTGGTTACCAGGGGCTGGGGTGGGGGTGGGGCATTAGTGAGATATTCCTAAGGGGTAAAGACTCACCACTAAAAGATAAATAAGTTCTGAAGATTGAATGCACAGCAGAGTGATTGTGGTCAACAATATTGTATTATGTACTTAAAATTGCTAAGAAAGTAGATCTTAAATGTTCTTACCACAAAAAAGAAATAATTATGTGACACAATAGAGGTATGATCTAACACTATAGTGGTAATCATATTGCAGTATATAAATAGATCAAATCAACATTTTACATCTAAATCTTACCCAAGGTTATATATCAATTATATCTTGATTAAAAAAAGGAAGAAAGGCCTAACTCATTCCCACAAGAAGGCCAGGGGGAAGGCACAGGGGGAAGCCCCAGTAGGGGCCCTGGGTGATCAATGCTGGGTGAGACTCTCCTGCTCCTCAGATGAGAGGGCTGCCCTGCAGCTGGTGACAGTGGGTGTGGAAGGTGAATTATGAGGAAACACTTGGGGTCCTACTGTAATTTCAGGTGTGCAATGAGTGTTCCTGACACCCAGATGTACAGTGCTCTGCTGGGGTTTGTGTTCTGTGGTGACAGCCCTCATAGAAGAAGAAGGTGGGGGCTGGGGACTAGGGAAGCCCTTGCCAGCTCCCCCTCCAAGGCCAAGACCATGTTTATCTCCTGAGCTTGAAATTCACACAAAAGTAGAGCCATCTGTTCTGGACCACTGCACATTCTGGCAGCCTTGGGCGTACTGAACCTTCTCACCACACAGGACACATCTCCTCTGGAGTAGTGCACTAGCCTCCTAAGGGGTCTCCCTGTCATTGCTCCTGTCGCCCTGGGCTTACTCCTAACACAGCAACTGAGGGATCCTCCTAAAACACACAGTCTGAGCAGGCCAGCCTCTACCAGAGCCTTCCAGTGGCCCCCAAGTTCTCCCAGTGACCTGTAACACCCTCATGTTGGGCCCCCACTCCCTCTCTGGGCTTCTCTCCCAGCTCTATCCCTTCACTCACTCCACTCCCTCATGTTCCTCAAACACACCATGCTCCCTTCTGCTCTAAGACCTCTGAGCCTCTTCTCCTTTCCAGAACACTCTTCTCCCAGATATCCACTCAGCTCTCTCCCTCACTTCCTTCAGCCTCTGCTCAGATATCACCTCAGGAGAGAGACCTTCCCAGACCACCTATGGAGAACACCCCTCTTCCCTGCTCTGCTGCACCCTAACCTACTTACCCAGCTTTATCTTCTACACAGACCTCATTAGCACCTGTCACGACTTTGATTTGCATGAGTATTTGCTTCCTGTCAGCCTCTCCCCACAGAACAGAAGCCTCACGAGGTTATCTCGTCTGGTCCACCGCTGTTTCCCAAGATCCCCTTTGGGTACCTGGCACAGCGAATATCAGATGAATGAATGAATGACAGGAAGTCTTCTAGAAGATATTGGGTGGTCAGACTGGGTCAGCTAGAGTCAAACAGCAAGCAATGTTGGGTTGAGAAGACACCAATATAGGGGATGTCAGAGTTGCTGCATGAAGTTCAAAGACATACTTTCCCTATTCATTCTTTCAGTAAACAATTTCCACGCATCTACTTTGTGCCAGGTGTCGATTCCTCTCATGAGAATTTCTTTCATGTCAGAGGAGAGCACCCCTCCTATAATAATGCACCATGAAACAGATATTTTACAATGATCCTCATAGTACAATGGAATAGTCTAGAAATACCCATGCTACTGGGAACTAGTGTAAAATGTGTCATACATATATAAACACGTGAGAATGTTCAGAACTGCTAACTTGCAAGGTCTCTCTTGCCTTTTCCAGCCTAATTATTTCCTCAGATTACCAGCTTGTTTGTCTTCTTTGGGCTCCTCAATTTAGAATGAGTCCACAAGGGGGAATTTCGCCCTCCAGTCGGATCAGAGAGTGCTCAAGGATACGGAGGCCATGGAAACCCGCTGGTGACTCGGGAGTGTTCCATGATTAGCCAGGTGCCAAGGCCATCTGATGGGCAGCTGGGGCCACAGGGTTTACTAAGAGGATGACTTACAGATGGGAGGGGAGTTGTGCAGGCTGAGCAGAGGGGCAAGAGGACAGGTGGGGCTGGGAGAAATGGGAGAGCCACCAAGGTCATCCTAATAAAGTGATCAGGTTTCCACCTCATGACTCTACAGCTGCACCTGGTCTGCATTCTCATCACAAGAACCACATTCTCAAAAAGGTCAGCTTCAAAATCATCAAAAAGTGATCTGTCATGGTGCTGCTTGAGCACTTCATGAAGAATATTTGCAAACAGTCTCCTCTTCTCTAGGCACATTCCCCTTGAGTTGCCTAAACTTTTAAGTTCCTTCCCAGGACGTGGGAAGAAAATTTCCTGCACCGTGGGCTTACGGGTCTGGAGAAGGCAGGTTCTTCGTGATCACACAGATCATGGCTGTGGAAGAGCTCGTGAGAGCCCTGGAAACCCCATCACATAGAAGTCTCATTGTGGAACAGACAAACACCTACTGGAGGAACGGCAAAGGGGAAGGTGGAGTGTGCCAAGGACAACTTGAGCAACCGCACCAACTCGTGATGAACGTCCACTGCCTGCCAGGCCCGGGCAGCTGCAGCGCGGACGGCTCTGACCTCTTCAGCTGCAGCAGCAGGACGACCACCTCATCCCTGGACGGGTCTGCGAATGGTCCCGGCCTGTCCTGTTCTCACAGAAAAGCTTTCCAAAAACTCCAAAAGCCCCTAAATATTTAGCTGGCTCTGTGTACTTAAGAGTTTACTATTTATTAAAAAAAGTTAAAGTTAAACCAGTTTGTAATGGCCCAAACTGGCAACAACCTAAATGTCCATCAACACTAGAAAAAATAACTAAATAATGTCATATTCATAGAATTGACTCCCATACATCAGTGAGAATTAAAGAATTACAACTACAAGCAGCAACAAGGATGCATCTCAAAAACACGACAGTGTGCTCAGGGAGCCAGACGCAAGAAGACAACCGGGTGCCGACCGCATGATGCCTTTATGAGAAATTCTATGAAGTTCACCAACGGGCACCTCTAACCTACGGTGTTGAAAGCCAGGATGGTGGTCACCCTCCAGCAGTCGCACCCGAGAGGAGGCATGATTAGGGCTTCCGGGGTGCCAGTCATGGCGTGTTTCTGGATCTGGGCACCATCACCCAAGAGTGTTCGCTTTATAAAAGTGTGTCGTGTCACTTATAATTTTCCATTCTTTTCCATATGCATGTCATAATTTCACTGTTAGAAAAGCAGTTCACTGATTACTCTTTTGAATCTTCTTAATAAACATGTACTGAGTTTACATCGGCCTGCAAACCCCTGTAGGACTGGCCCGACCATCTCTCTCACTTCATCTCCTGTTGCCCTTCCGCTTGTTCACTCAACTCTTACTGTTCTCTCTCACACCACCCAGGGCCTTGCACTGGCTGATCCTTCTGCTTGGAATGCTCTCGCCACAGATATCTGCAGGGCCTGATTTCTCACCTCCTTCACATTTTATTCTAATGCAAGGGATTGACAAGCTGCAGGCTGGGCCAAACTTGGTCTACTGCCCATTTCTGTAAATGAAGTTTCATGAGACACAGCCATGCTCATTCCCGTATGTAATGTCTAGGGCTGCGTTTGCACTAGGACGTTGTGGAGTAGTTGGCCAGCAAAGGATAAAGTGTGTACTCTCTGGTCCTTTGCAGAAAAAGTTCGCCAACCCCTGCTCTGAGGCCACCTTCCCAAGGAGGGCTTCCCTGACCTCGTTTAAAACTGGAATCCACTGGATGTGGAGAAAAGGGGACCCTTGTGCATTGCTGGTGGGAGTGTAAGTTGGGGCAATCAGTATGGAAAACAGTATGGTGGTTCTTCAAAAAATTAAAGAGAAAACGACCATATGATCCAGGAATTCCACTTCTGGGTATTTACCGAAGGAAAAAGTCAGTACATTGAGAAGATATCTGCATCCCATGTTCACTGCAGCATAATTCACAATAGCCAAGACATAGAAACAGCCTAAATTTCCATGGATGGAAGAAGAAGAATATTATTCAACCACCAAAAAGAAGGAAATCCTGCCATTTGCAACAACCTGGATAGACCTTGAGGGCAATATGCTAAGTGAAATAAGTCAGAGAAGGACAAACCTCATATGATCTCATTGATGTGTGGAATCTAAAAATAAAAGAATGCATAGAGACAGAGAACCGATGGATGGTTGCCAGAGGCAGAGGCTGTGTGGTAAGTGAAATGGATGAAGGCCATCACAAGGTACAAACTTCCAGTTACAAGATGAATAAGTCCTGGGGATGTAACGTACTGCAAGTGCACGCTAGTAAAAATTTCAAGAGAAACTGGAATCCATCCCCACTCCCCTTCCCTCCCACTTTGCCCCTCCCCTCTACATTTCACCCAAAGCGTTTACCAACAACTGGCAGACTCCAGATATTACTGTTGTTGCTGCTGTTTTAAATGTTTCGGTCTCCCCTCAGGAGAATGTAAGCTCCATGAGGGCAGGGCTTTCTGTGTGTTTTGTTCTCTGACTGTGACCCTGGCACCTCAAGCAGGGCCTCACACAGAGTGATAATTCTATAAACGTGTGGGAGCAGTGAGAGCACTGGACTCAGCTGATGTGCCAGGTGCTACGCTGACCAACTTTATCATCTTTAGCTCATTTACATTCTTTGCCTCATTTAGAGGATTTTTTTTCCTAGTGTGGGTAGGTCTAAGTTAAAATGAGATCTTTGGCAGGCATAATTTCTTTTAAAATTTCAGTGGATTAGGGGTAGCAGCAGCCATGGTAGAAAGTATTCAATATTAGCATCTGACCCTGAAGAGCGGGGATGAGCTTAAGAAAGAGAGGGGTGTGATATTAGGTTTGTCTACTTTAAGCCAAAATAAATTGCAAAGCTGAAGAGCCCCTCTGAAGAAAGAACCATCCTTGGGAGCAGCTCATATGATCGTGGGGTCCTATGGCCCTCATCCTGGGAAAAGCAGGAGCTGACGGCAGCAGAGTTTGAATTCTTGGCTCACTTCCAGAGTTATTTTCCAATTCCTCAGTAAATCTTCACTTTCTCTCACAGTGAAACAGATCCAAGGATGGGATCTCTCAGTATTACTTTTTACAGCTACCTGTGAATTTACAACTATCTCTAAATAAAGAATTTAATTAAAACTACCTTTCCAAGGGTTTGGCTATGCTTATCTCTTCATTCTTGAGGACACAGGAAAGCTGGAAAACACACACATTCTTCTGTGCTGTGGGCTTGATGTACAGTGTCTTCACAAAAACGCTTGTGACCTTAGAAACTTTCATAACTAATGTTGTAGGCATGACAGGACAACTCTGTAACTGACTTTTCAAAGCAAATTGCTTTGAATCTTCATTTTTCTAGTGGATCATGTGATAATTAAAAATGGCCAGTACAGCTGAAGGCCAGCTCTGACAGTGGCTAAGAGAGTGAGGGCCTGGGCAGTGGTTCGGTCACGGTCCACCACCTCCAGCCCTACAGATGGAAAACGCTCAGGGTGGCGGACGCCCATGGCCATGAGGCTGCCTGAGGAGAGTTGGGCTCCAGAGACAGCCCCACTCTCCTCACCTGTTCAAATGTTAACCCCAACAGAACATCCAGCCACCTAAGGAAAAGTTTCCTGTCAAGATGCAGGTTGAAGCCATCAGGGAAATGCAAACCCAAGCCACAGTGCAAATTCGCTTCACCACGTCACCCCACTAGGATGGCTACAATCAATAAGTGAGATAATAGCAAGTGTTCCAGGTGAGGACATGGAGAAATCACAGCCCTCACACACTGTCGGTGGGAATGTAAAATAGTGCAGCCACCATGGAAAACAGTCGGCCAGTTCTTCAAAATTTAAACATACAGTTACCACATAAACCAGCAGTTCTAGCCACTCCTGGGTAAATGAAAACATACATCCACACAAAAATGTGCACACACGCGTTCACAGCAGCAGCATTCATAAGAGCCAAAAAGTGGAAACAACTCAAATGTCCATCAACCAATGAACGGACCGACACATTGTGGTACATCCATACAATGGAAAATTATTTGGTAATAAAAAGAAATGAAATCCTGAAACAACAACGTAGAGGAACCTGGGAAACCTTATGCTAACTGAAAGACTCCAGTCGCAAAGACCTCACGTTGTATGATTCCATCATATGATCTGTCCAGAACAGGCAAATCTATGGAGACAGAAAGCAGATTAGTGGCTGCCTAGGGCCGGGAGAAATGCAGGGGTTGGGGGAGTGACAACCAAGGGGTCTGATGTCTCCTTTGGAGGGGATGAAGCATTCTACAATTGACTGTGGTGGCGGTTGCACAACTCTGTGAATTTACTGAAAACCACTGAATCACACACTTTAAATGGGTGACTTGTGTGAGATGTGCATTATATCCCAATAAAGCTGTTAAACAGATGTGAGAGGATGCCGCTCAGAGACTCGGAACAGGCCTGACCCTCATTCACAAGATGCACCTGGGCCCTCTTGAAAGTTCTGCCCTGGCCCGGTTACCTCACCAGCCTGAGCCCGGCTGTGGGGCCTGCATCTTCCCAGTTCTCCTCCTTCCCTGCTTAGTGAGTGACTTAGGAAACGACCATAAACTGAATGTGAGGCCTTTTACAAAATACAACATGCTGTATAAATTCACCATAATCCGCCTCAGTTGGTCCCCAAACAGCATAAAGCCGAGGAGGCGGGAAAGCAGTGAGGCTCGGAGCGCCCAGAGAGGATGGAGTTTGCCAGGACGGGGCGCTCATTAGGCCTCTTCTCTCTGCTGGAGCTCTCCAGGGAGGAAAATGCATCAGACTGAGCGCTCTCTGCGCACCCAGAAGGGGAAAATGGCTCTCGTGTATTTTGCAACATATGACATAACAAAAATAAAAAGACTCACAACACGCAGGGGCCATCCAGAGTGAGAGGAAAGAAAAACAAAAAGGTGAGACACATGGCTGACGGCTGAAGGGTGGTTTTCCCTCCCCCATTCATTAACAGGAAAATAAGTGAGTAACTGCTGAACCGCTTGACTTTAACTTCATGCACAATTTTCAGTTGGGATTCAATGCCAGGAAGTGTTTCTACCACAGCACCTAAATGATTCACAACTGCTCAAAATATCTCCCACGAACCTGCATCAGGGATGAACCCACTCCCCAGCACTCTGTTGACAGGCTCTGTGTCTGTCTGTGTGTGTGTGCATGTGTCTCCATCTCAGTTCCTGAAGAGCAGGTGCCTGGTCTCCTACCATCGCTGGACCTCACCTGGAAGGCAGAAACCTGCTCTTTGGCCGGCCCCCTTTCTGAAGGTACCGCTTAGCCTGATATCTCTAGGGATTACACTTTACTTTGTTAAACTTCTTAGTCTTGGTCAGAGCAGGGTTCAAATCTCAGCCCCCCACTCACTGGCTCTGGGACTTGGGACAGGATACATTTCTGTGGCCCATTTTCCGCACCTGTAACACAGAGACATGGATTCCCACTTCATAGGGCTGCTTCTAGGATGAAATGAAAGGAAAGGAGCTTAGCAGGGGGGCTGGCACTGTAGCAAGTACTCAACAGACTGTGGCAGTCCCTGTCACCACTGCCATGACTATTTGGTAAAGTGTGTTCACGTATGGATTCTTTCAGCTAACCAATGTTTGTGTTGAGCACCTGTGGTGTCCCAGGCGCTGGGGATGTTCTAGACCCTGGGAGGCAGCAGCATCCCTGCCCCCATCTACCTGGGAAGACAAGCAAGCAGGCACCCGAAGAAAGGAGTTAATAAACAGCCATAAGTGCTATGAAAAAGTGACAAGGAGCAACACAATCAGGAGTGTCACTTTAGAGAGAAGACTCCAACAGAGTGTGTGATGGAGGGTTAAAATTGTGTGTTTCCATAAATGCTCATTGGTTGATCAATTGATCAACTGGAGAACCTTTCTAAGCCCTCCTGCAAAAGTGAGGTGAGGGACGAGTGGTCGGACATGCACCTGATACCCTCACTGCATCCCACTCACACACAACTGAGAAATCTCCAGGACTTCCCTTTCTGCTCACCTCCTCCCTGAGGCCAGGCCCCTTTCCTCTTGTCCCCACTGTGTCGGGTCCTCAGGGATCTACGTGAATCACTATTCCTTGAAAGGAATCTCACAGGTCAGATGTCTTTCAGCATCTCTGACTCTTCTTCTCACATCACTGAGGGAGTCCAATTTTAAACAGGGTCCTTGGGAGGAAAGGTCCTCTCTGAAGACATCCTGAGTCTGAAAGACACAGAGGCAAGCAGAGAAGGGGGAACAGCATTTATTCCGGTCACACTGGAAAGGAGAAAAACAGAATGATGCAACGGAAGAAGCAGGGAGGACATTCCAAAAAACTGGGATGTGAATTCCATTCATCCAGCACAAATACAAGCCCAGGTCATTCTGGCCCATACAAAATACCCCTCAATGGGGTTGCTATTATTCCCTAATAAAAGACAGTCAATATTGTTTTCTAAAACAGAAAATTCTGGAAGGATGCACGAAAAACATCTGTTGAGAGTGGTAACCCCTAAGGAGTCCATCTGGGGTCAGGTACAGGAGGGTGATTTATTTTTCATTGAATCATCTTTTGTATTATTTGAACTTTCGCTATAATAATTATTAAAGAGAATTATTGTGCTCTATAATAATTATTAAAGAAAATAGCTATTATCACTAAAATAGATGATGGGAAATTACCGATTTGAGAGTTGCTGTTTATTAATCAATGATTACAAGTTCTAGGAGTTACTATCCTTTGTCTAAACCATTGGATGATCCAACAATGTATAAAAAGAATTACAGACCACAACCAAGTGGGATTCATCCCAGGTATGCAAGGCAGGTTTGCCACTAAAAATCAATCAATATAGGGGCCGGCCTGGTGGTGCAGCGGTTTTTTGCACATTCCTCTTTGGCAGCCCAGGGTTTGCCGGTTCGGATCCCGGGTGCGGACCTACACACCACTTATCAAGCCATGCTGTGACAGGCATCCCACATATAAAGTAGAGAAACCATGGATGTTAGCTCAGGGCCAGTCTTCCTGAACAAAAAAAGGGGGATCGGCAGCGGATGTTAATTCAAATCTTCCTCAAAAAAAAAAAAGGAAATCAATTAATATAATCAACCACCACAACAAACTGAAAAAGAAAAATCACACGATCATATTAATAAATGCAGAAAAATTTATCTGACAAAATCCAATACCGATTCATGTTAAAAACTCTCAGTAAACTAGAAATAGAGGAAACTTTCTCAACTTGACAAAAAATAGCTACAAAAAAACCTGCAGCTCGTATCACACTCAATGGTGAGAAACTCACAGCTTTCTCCCTAGGATCGGGTACAAGGCAAGGATGTCCCCTCTCACCACTCCTTTTTCAATGTCACACTGGAAGTCCTTGCCAATGCAAAAAGGCAACAGAAGGCAATAAAAGGCATACAGCTGGGAAGGGAGTAATAAAACTGTTATTGGTCACAGATGACATGATTATCTATGTAGAAAGTTTGAAAGAATCAACAAAAGAAATCCTGGAAATAATAACAGCAATGTTGTGGGATACAATGTTGATACAGAAACGTCAGTCTCTTCCCTATTTACCAGCAATGAACAGTGGAATTTGAACTTCAATCATTGTATGTCACTTATTTCTAGAACAAAGGAAAAACATAGCAGTGGTGACCATGCTCACGTCAACAATGCCTTATCATGAGGAGAAAAGAACCATGCAAACAGGTGTCTGGAGGCCTTGGTCCCGGTCCTCTCTGTCACTCACCAGGTTAAGTGCATCCTTCTCTGGACTTCAGGTGCTCCTGAGAAAGATGCAGGCATTGGACTAAAAGTCGAAAATCCTTTCCAACTTCCTAAGTCCTCTCTGACAATAAAGGCATGTTTACCTTCTTCAAAATGACTTATGCTCTACAAATTACAAAACACATGCTTACCAAGAGTTCAAATGGCACAGAAGTAAATAGAGAAAGGCAGGGAAATTTTCATATGCTTCCCCCGACCTGGGCTCGCAATTCCTCTCTCCTTGCAGAGTTAACACTGCTTAAGAGGCTAGCACGGTGTTGTCCAATATGGCAGCCACTAGCATTGCAGCTATTTAAATTTAGGTTTAAGTGAATTAAAATTAAATAATGTTAAAAATTCACTACCTCAGATATTTAGAAGTCCTCCAAATATCATGGTCTAGGATTGCTAGGTTTTTCAATTCCAGAGGCAACCTCAAAACTACAAGGTAAATTACCATAGAGGATGGATAGAAAATTCTATTGATATCATCATTCATCTTTTTTTTCTTTGCAATTTCTTGGGAGTGAATTTTAAATTTCAAGCTACAAACAATGTCTGAATCATGCCAAACATGTAAAGGGAATGGGAAGATATTTTTCAATTACCTAGTTACATTAGATGGCAAAACATTCATAAATACACGGTAAGTCGATTGCAATTTTCATTTGGATAAACATTGAGCCACATAGTGACTAAAAGAAAGTAGAGAAGAACTAAAACTCTGTCCTTAGATGACAGGTCTAAGATATCAAGGTGCTTGCTGGCCCAGAAATGCGGTCAGTGTACGGTTTTTCTCTTGTGCAATTAAAAGAGTTGTCAGTGGGGAAGAATTACATCATTTAGGCTACCAAGGAAGATTCAAAAGCAAAATAACAGTAGTATTTAGTGGTGTAGGAGCACACCTAAAAGCTAAGACACCATACCCCATCCTAACTTTGCTAAATATGCAACCATAGGCAAATTACACACCATCTCTTGATCTCAACGTAATCAAATAGCTAATGTACATTATTTACATAAGACTCAAGGATATCAAGAGGTTTATGAGTGTAGAGAAAGGATGCTGCTAAACAAAGAACCAATAAATACCCAAGAGCACCGTAACACTGTAGATGACACCTACATACAGATACAGATCACATTATTTTCACAACAATGAGCAGTAATATGCGCACAGACAAGCCCCCAAAATAACATCAGCTAGCAACATCAAGGAAGGACTATTAGCCAACTTATTAATTAGGTTTTGGTCCTGTCTTCTATTATTAAGGCTAATTATTACTGATTTTTTAAGACTGCTTAATTTTGTTATCAATCTATTAGTAAATGATATTGTATTTGAATTTTTAGTTTGTATGTGAAGACCCTGGTTCAGTCAGTCCTTTTCAGACCAACATTTACCACCAAGGCCTAGTGCCTTAAAGCAACAAACTATGCTTCTGAGGTGACAGATAATAAACCAAATACTGATCTGTTAACATGCTAATTGCTTTCCCCTGCTACAGAATAACCATATATCAAACCTTATCGTAGTACATAGATATATTCAAACAAAACTCTATTGCACATCTAAGATCCAGGTCATTACGTTACTAATACTAGATTATTTCTTGGAGCGATTTTACAGAATTTGGATGTATTATAATTAATATTCACAATAATGCTCTGGAAACCAAATAGAAAACAAAATTTGCCAAAGAAGACATCTGAGATATAAACCAATACTAAGCAAAGGATAAATTACTGCAGCCTAATTTGCAAAGCTGTCCCTCATATAACATGTTTGCTTTAATTTGGTGCCAGATTGACAGAATTTTTAAATGTATTATCTATTTAATGTTCATGACACTGTCTTAAAGGGCAACTTTCCTAGAGTGAAAATCCTGTGCTTGTAACTCAGAACCTTAAAGCTGAGAGAGGCCTTTTTCATTTGTTAGTCCAAGCTGGGAAATGAGGATTAAGAGCAGGAAAATGCTTTTCCACTGATAACTCTATTTGGCTGCCTTGCTTGCGGAAGAAAATGGAGAAGCTCTTGTTTAGGTCAGAGTTGCCTAACAAAGGAAAAATGATCAAGTACCCTAGGAAATAATTCCAGAGCTCGTAATCCATTGGCTTCATCTACAAGGATGCCCCAAGCAAAAACAGACGAAAAAGGAAGAGAAGCATGATGAAGTTTTGGTCATTCCACATTGTGTCTGTGTGGAATTTTTTTGATCTGTGTCTCCATACCAGACCCCTCTGCTGACTTTCATTCCTTATTTCCAACCATCTGCTGGCAATTCTCTGCTCAGATACCCTAGAGGCACCTCAACGTGAATGCCCAAAATGGGACTCATCATCTCCTCGCCAAGCTGCTTCTCCTTTACTCTAGTTGCTCAGGGCCAGCTTCATGGGCGGGTGACCTGTGCATCTGCACAGGCACCATGTTTAGAAGGGCCCCATACTTAGTTTAACAGTCTGCTGTTGCAATCTTTAATTCTTAATAAGTTTTGAATATTTTCATTTTGCACTGGGCCCCCAAAATTATGTGGCCAGTCCTGTCTCTACAGGAGTGACATCGCCATTACTCCTGTCACTGAAACCAACCACCTGGGACTAATCCCCGATTCTCCCTTCCTTCATTTCCACGCCCAATCACGCTGTTTCACGCCCAGGGTTTTGTACCAAGCAAAGCCTCACCTTGCGTGGAGTGCCTTTTTCCCCTTCTTCAGAGAGTTAGCTTCCACTGTCCTTTCATTGTTAATCAAGATTCACCTCTACCAGAGATACTACTGATGCCCCTGTCTGCTACTGACTCCTCCTCTTGGTCCTCCACCTGCACAGACCTGTCCCTACATCTGTCATTTTGTCCTTGTGTCACTATCTTGTCTCTCTTCTCCCAACTGACTGTGAGCCTCTTGATGGCTGATTTTATTTTCTTTTTATCTCCAGTTCCCAGCTCAGTGTTTGGCATATAGAAAATATTTTAAAAATATTTATTGAATAAGACTGCTATTATTTCAAAAAAGTTTACTAATTCACTTTTGAAAAACGCAATTGCTTGATCTGTACAAATGTTCTTCCCTTTTAAAACAAGATTCATTTTCTTCTAAAGCGATCCTCTCATTTCCCTCCTGCACCTTCAGAGAAACTCACCACAGCCAACTGCTCCAGAGCTTATGTTACACCCCAAATGCATTTTTAACCATCCTCCAGGACATAGTCCCTTGGGGTCACTTCTGCAAGTAAGAACAGCTGGGCCCCCTATGCCTCTGGGAGCTTCCAGACAGTGCTGGCTCATACACAATGAATGGTATGTGCTGAAAAGTTGCCAGAGTTCCCTGGCAATGCCACCAAGATTCCAGGATACAGGAAAGCAAACTGGGAAGCAGAGGGACAAGAAGTCTCTCACTAACCCCAGGCCCCCATTTGCTCTCATGGACCTTCAACAGTCATCAGATTGGACATCCTGGGAAATCCTATTTAAAAAACAATCTCTTGATTTGGCTGCAGCAGGGAGTTAAAAGGAACCATCCCATCCCCATCATCAGAAGCTAGTCAGCCTTGATCATCACCTCATCATTCACTGAACATCTACTGAGGGAAACGCGCTGGGTGAGGTATTATCAAGGGAGATAACCGCCAAGAAGTCCCCACATTCAGGAAATTAAGAATATTATTATGAGATAGATAAATTTCATTAATGCCTTACTACTCCAAGTGTGGCCCGCAGACCAGCAGCATCAGCATCCCCTGGAAGTTTATCAGAAGTGCCAAATTTCAGGGGCCTCCTCAAGACCTCCTGAATCAGATCTGCATTTTGCCAAGAGCACAGAAGAGCCACATGAACACCCTAGGCCAAGAAGCGCTTACACATCCCTCCCAGGGCTAAATACTGACTCCTTTTAGCTTGAATCGAGTTCCAATCTCAGTTGCAAAACATGCCCTAATGTCTTCTGATCATAATCTCATTTTTTTTCCATCTCTGGACTCCCCATCCGGCTCTCTGATACTTCATAGGAGCAGCAACTTGAATCCTTCATCACACACAGTGGGAACTAGGATAACACTGTGCTCTCTACAGAATGCCTATCATGCAGGCATGTCAATCTCATATTAGATTCTCCATGGGGCAAATTCTGAGATTTCCATTCCTGCAATGTTTCTAAGTTGTCCCCAAAAGCTACTTAGAAAATGAATAACTTAAAAATTCAAGTGACTAACAGACCTTACATTTTAAACACAATACATTATTGCTGTACATTTTCCACAATCAAGATGGGTCTCAAAGTGTGACATGGCTTTATCTAATTATTAGAGTTGAAAAACTCAAGATTCAGCTGGAGAGCAAGTACAGTGGGCAAATTCTTACTACAGCAGAGCCTGACCTTGTCCTTACTCTTAGTATTGTGACACACACAAACACAAACACAAACATACACACAAGCAAGTATATAGTTACTACTAAGAATTCCAAATATACATATATACATTTTCCGTACATATTGGGTGTTTTTTATTTAAGCTGTATCATTTGAAGCACTTCTACCTTGCAATCTTGGAGGCCAAGATGCATGAGAGCGTTATTTCATTTTGTTTTTTTTAAATTTTACAGGAAGTTTGGTATATTGACAGTCACCGAAATCAGCAATTCTTAAGCTAGTTAGCCTCAAAACTTCTTTACACTATTGAGGACCTATAGAACTCTTATTTGGGTTGTTTATATCAATGTCTGCTGAGAAAATTTTTACATACTCAATTTTTCAATGAAATAAAAATAATAAGAAATCCACTGCACATTAACATAAATTACATATTTCTATGAAAAATATATTTTACTTACAAAATAATAACTAATTTAGTGAGAAAAGTAGCATTGTTTTACATTTTTTCAAATATCGTTTATGTCTGGCTCAAGATAAGACAGGTGGATTCTCACATCAGTTTCTTTATTCAACGTGTTGCCCTATCACCTATCACAGAGCCTCTGGAAGACTCCACTGTACATTTGTGAGAGAACGAGAGTGGAAAGGCAAACAATATCTCAACAAGGGTGACAAGACAATTCAATGGAGAAAGAATAGTTATTTCAAGAAATGGCTCTGGGACAACTGGATGTCCACATGCAAAAGAATAAAGTTGGATACCTGCTTTACATCCTACACAAAAATTAACTCAAAGTGGATCCAAGATGGGGAGTGGCTGTGTGATATAATTTATATTAAGAAATATACATTTTGGTTTCTCCCAGTTTCTGACAAACAGCTCCTAAAACTCAGAATTTCCTAAGAAGTGAGAGCAATAAGGGTGTCTTCTGTTATGTTAATGAGGTGGCTTTTGGGAAGCACCTAAGGATGGGGGCTGGTTGCCAGGGGAACCAATCAGGTGATTAGAGGTTTGGAATTCTTAGTGCCTCCCCCTGAGCTGGGGGTTAGGGACTGGTGATTGAGTTCAATCACCAAGGACTAATGATTTAATCAATCATGACTGTGTAATGAAGCCTCCATAAAAACCCAAAAGGATGGGGTTCAAAGAGCTCCTGGTTGGTGAACACATGGACATGTGGGGAGAGTGGCCTGCTCCTAGAGGACATGGAAGCTACGTGCCCTTTCCCCATACTTTGCCCTATGTAGCTCTTCTGTAGGGCTGTTCCTGAGTGGTACCCTTTTAGGATAAACTGGTGATCTAGTAAACAGGATGTGTCTCTGAGTTCTGTGAGCCAGTCAAGCAAATTAATCATACCCACACATGAGGTCATGGGAACCTCCAATCTATAGCCAGTGGGTCAGAAGCCGAGGTGACAACCTGGACTTGGGACTGTCACTTGAAGGGGAGGGCAGTCTTGTGGGCCTGAGCCCTTAACCTGTGGGTTCTGATGCTATCTCCAGGTAGACAGCATCAGAATTGAGTTGAATTGTAGGTGCAGCTGGTGTCAGAGAATTGTTGCATGTGTGGGGAAACCCCCTCATACAGTGGAATTGGTACAGAACCCTCTTAGGCTGTTAATGGGTACAGGTTTATTTGGGAGATGATTAAAATGTTTCAGAATTAGACGGTGGTGATAGTTGCGCAGCCTAGTGAATATACAAAAATCCACTCAATTGTACATTTTTAAATGGTGAGTTTATTGTATGTCAATTACATATTAACACAACAATCAATCAAAGATCTGAATAGAAGAGCTAAAACTATAAAATTGATATAAGAAAATATAGGCTTAAGTCCTCATGACCTTGGATTAGGCCGTAGTTTCTTAGCTATGACATCCAAAATATAAGCAACAACAACAACAAAAAAAACAGATACAGCGGGTATCTTCAAAATTTAAAAATTTTTGACGCCACCAAGAAAGTAAAAAGACAGCCCACAGAATGGGAAAAAATATTTGCAAATCATTTATTGTATAAGCGGTTTGTATCCAGAATATATAAAGAACTCTTACAATTCAATAATAAAAAGACAACCCAATTTAAAAACAGGCAAAAGATCCAAATAGAGAGTACTCCAAAGAAGATATGCAAATGGCCAAGAAGCACATGAAAAGAAGCTCAACATCAAGGAAATGCAAGTCAAAACCACAATGAGACACCACTTCACACCCACTAAGATGGCATAATCAGACAGATAAGGGTTAGCAAATAAGTGGAGAAATTTGAAACCATTATGCACTGCTGGTGGGAACACAAACTGGGCAGCCACTTGGGAAAACAGTTTGGCCGTTCTTCAGAAGATTAAACATAGAGTCACCACATGACCCAGTAATTTCAAGCCTAGGTATATACCCAAGAGAAATGAACTATGTATCTATACAGCAAGTTTTACAAGAATGTTCACTGCAACATTATTCATGTTAGCCAAAAGGGGGAAACAATCCAATTGATGAGTTAATAAATAAAATGTGATCTATCCATACAATGAAATATTATTCAGCAATGAAAAGGAAAGAAATATTGATATGTGCTACAAAATGGACAATCTTGAAAACATGCTAAGTGAAAGAAGCCAGACACAAAAGCCCACATATTGGACAATTACATTTTTATCAAATGTGTACAATAGACAAATCCATAGAGACAGAAAGTAGATTAGTGATTACCTAGGGGTGAGAGGTTTGGGAGGAAGTGAGGGTATGACTGCTACAGGGCTCAGAGTTTCTTTCGGGGATGATGAAAGTTCTAAAATTGATTGTGGTGATGCTCACACAATTCTGTGAATATATTAAATTTATACACTTTGAGTACGTGCATGAATTTTAAAGTATGTGAATCATATCTCAATAAAACTGCTACCCAATAAAAGCAAACAACATCTTCACATTATTTTGAAATTACTTTGAACCTCATAGATGCCCTGAAAGGATCTCAGGGACTTCCAGGGGTCCCGGAACAACCTTGAGAACCGCTGACCCAGACAAAGCATCTAGACTTGCTGTTGGAGGTCATCTTCCTAGAAGTCATTGCCCCCTTCCCCTTCCTCCTTCTGGGAAGAGGCCAGGGTTTTTGGTATTGACCCCTCTCCCATGCAGAACTCCACCAGGAGGGAAGTTGGTCCCACCCTGAGTCCCAGGGTCAGGCTCCAGTCACCTTAAGATAATCAGTAAATTCCCTTCCACTGATGACAGTCACTGGTTCAGGGTTGGGCATGTGGCCTAGGAGGTCTGATCAGAGTGACTGCAGGACTTTTGCTTGGAATGCTGAGTCAGAAGAGGTTTCTCTCTTCCTCTGGAGGGGACCCTATGAAAACGTGAGAACTGGAACTACTACAACCATCCCAACAGCAGTCCGAGGATAAAGCCATCACAAAAGGCAGGACGGTCCTTGAATTAAGTCCTTAACCCAGGACTCCTGGATATATGAGCCAGTAAATGTCCTTAATGTTAAAGTCAGTTTGAATTAGAGTTTGCTAGATGAGTGAAAAGTATCCAGCTATATACTGTCCAACCGATGTGAAGCTAACAGGATTGCATTGTCCTCACAGTCAATGCACTCTGCCATTGCTTTGAGGACGTCAAGACATAAGATCTTAGCAGACCATTGAAATAACATTACATTTTTTCAGAATACATTTAATACAAAGAGCTGGCCCATGTAATCTAGGCCTAAAAACGTCAGAGCTGGGCCACAGTATTTAACAAACTGTCTCTCCCTTCTGTTCCTTTCGTGTCTGATTTTCAGTGGACCCTGAACTGCATTCTAGATGAGTTTGATAGAGAAATGTGTGGGATTGTCCTTCTAGCAGAAAAGGTGTGGCTGGGGCCGGCCCCAGGGCCGAGTGGTTGGGTTCGCGTGTTCCACTTAGGCGGCCCAGGGTTTGGATCCTGGGCGGAGACATGGCACTGCTCATTAGGCCATGTTGAGGCCGCGTCCCACATGCCACAAGTAGAAGGACTCACAACCAAAATATGCAACTATGTACTGGGGGGATTTGGGGAGAAAAAAAAGCAGAAAAAAAAATGAAAAGGTGTGGCTGTTATTTGCTCTTGGCTTGGATTTCACAGCAGGATTGTCATGGGACCCGACACTCAGCTTAGCACATATGGATGTCTGCATGTGACCATCCAATTCCTGCTCCAACAGAGAAGAAACTCAGGGAGCAGGAGCTACTCCCCTTTTTTAAAACTAAATTGATTATAGTAGTACTCTCCATTTGGATGGTGTTTTGACAGTCACAACGTGCTTTTCAACACATCATCTCAGGTCTTGCACAATCAGAAACTGATAGGATTTGGGCTAAAAAACATTAGATTCTAAGTCAAGACCTTCCCACTACTTAGGATTACCTCTAATACACCTTCACATAATATCAAGATAACACTTGATATTTTTTTCAGCGCTTACTGTGGGCCGGGGACTAAGCACTTGACATATGAGATGGCTTGTAGCTGCGCAGAACACATCAATTCAGTAAGGACTGAACTGATATTTAGTAACACAAACTAAGAAGAATTATCCAATAATTTTTCTTGTCCTGGAATTTGATCACACAGAGATTCCCTGAAATAAGCCAGGGTTTACGTAACTTCTTATTAAACTCTCCTGACAGTTTTATTGTAACAATAATTGTAACTCACTTTGACCTATTCTGACAGACACTACTGCTTGCTCAGCCAACAGCCATCCCTGCCCCTCACCACAGACACACACACACATCTCTCCATTCCCCCCATTATGGCAAAGTCCATCTCTCGTTATAGAGAGTGAAGAGTGAAGACACCAGACACACATCATCCTAGACTCTTCTGCAGCTAGGGCATGGGTATATGACCCAATCCTGGCCAATGGGATCCGATGAGAAGATTTATGAGGGCCTCTAGAAAAGGTGTTCTTCCATGATTAAAAGAAATGCATGAGGAAATACCGCGTTTTATATGGTGGATGTGGTAGTGTCTAGCAACATCCAGAATTACTGCAGCCATCTCATAATCATGACGACTGGGTGACATAGCTGGTGTGCTGAGGATGGCAAAGTAGAAAGGTGGAAAGTGTCTGGGTCCATGCAGAGCTGCTGAACAACACTGAAGCTGCCCTACCTCTGGACTTCTCCTTAGGTAAGATAATAAGTGTCCTTACTATTGAAGCCATGTTAGCTGGCCTGCTGTCTTACTTTCAGCCTAAAGCATCCTAACTCTCAAGTCTCAAGAGGCAGTGCTCCAGAGAAGAAAGGGCTCCGGACTTTGAGTCAAATGACCTGGGTTCTGGTTCACTTACTTCCCAGGTGACCCAAATTGCTTCATCTCTCTGGACCTCCTTTTCCATACCTATAAGATTGAGATAAAACGGAGATAATATAAGAGAGTTATAAAAATCACAGGAGATAATATGTATACAACCACTCTGTCAACAGCAATGTTTTATGCAAATGTAATTGATTTTATGTAATAAGTAAACCATACACTTTTAAAACTGGAGTCATCCATCTATCCAATTCCCTTATTTTACAAAAGAAGAAACATTGACTGCAATGTCAAATGACTCAATGTTACACAAGTGGTTAGTAACATAACTAAACCACACATCACCTGATTCCCAATCTAATGTTGTCATGCTACCCTCATGCTGATAAGTATTGAGACAGACTAAATGTTGGACACTCATTCATTCAGCAAGTGTTTACTGAACACATACTATATGTCAGATTCTACTCTAGCTACTGGGGACTCCTTGATGAACAACAACAACAACAAAATGTTCCTGAACTCATGGATTTAACAGTGTGGAAGGGATATTAATCTATATCTACAAGTATTTGCTGAGTGCCTACTATGTGCTTGGACTATGCTAGGATTTCTACTCAAATCCAGATCCAAATTTGCAGCCGATTCCAACAATATCAACCATGTATACCAGGCTTTGCTAAAGAATGAATAATGTGAAAGTCTACAGATTACTCAATAAAAGTCAGCATTAAAAATAGCAGGTTCATTAGAAGGACTTAGGAATACCATGCTGGCATCCAAAAACGTGGACAGATGGGGAAGATGGCTAGGACTCCGCTCCACTTGAAAGAGGAAGACTGAATGAAAGAGGTTACAGCTCAGCCACGTCCTTCTACAGTCTCCAGGATCAAGGGTTGGCTCAATCTGAAAAGACCAGTAGAGACCATTTAGAGACTCCTTCCCTTCCCCAGGCCTCTGTCTGGTGCCCTAGACTCTGCTTTGCTCCTTTTTGTCAATTTGAATTCCTCTTCCACCCTACCTAAACATTCACATGCAAATGACAAAGAACCCCAGACCCTGTGAAAAAAGACAGAGCAAGTGGCTTTTGGTATCTCCTCCTGGGAATGGCTATCAGGCTGCTGAGACCTGCCATTAGGTCGGTTGTTGGGGAGTTTTCTTTGCCAAAATACAGCACAATATATAATTTGGAAAAAGAATACTTAAAGAATATTTAAAAGCTGTTGTTTTTCAAAAAGAACCCATAAACCACCTCTTGCGCAGGTTACGGAGGGAGGATGTCTTCGTCACTGTGCAACAGTCCACACACTCCTTTAATTTGGTGATTCCAAGGAATGGAGGAAAAAGGCGAGGAAGGAAGGAAGGAAGGACAGATGGACTTCCCAGGGTACATACTGGTGACTCCAAAAGGTTCTTTAAAAAAAAAATCATTTTGTTCTCACTCTAAACAAATGGAAAGTTTCTTGGGACCTTACACCCAGAAGCGCAATTTCAATTCCTGGGTACAGAACACTCTAGGAAGGTACAAGGTCCAAAATTATCAAAATAAAAACCTTTTAATTCATTTTAATTGGTTAAATGATAATTTTCACTTAAGGGCAGCAAAAGATGTGCCACAAAATGAAACATTGGATTTCTTGTCAGAATGCCAAAATCAACATTTTGGAACATGGCATTTTACGTCTTTGGCATCAGTTGGGCAGAACAAACTCTAACTTTCCAAACTGTTATTGGGCTGTCAAAATTTATTGTTTCCCAGAACACCAGACAACAAATACACGTCCTTTGGGGACGGCTTATCTATTCTGAGCAAGACACAGTCCAGAAAGGGGAAAAAGTCAGGGGCGTTCCCACCAAGTGAGCCTGGACAGGGCAGACAGAGGGCTGAGAGAGCAGAGGAGAAGTCCACAGCCCACTGCCTGCTCTTGCCCCTCATTATCGCCATGTTCAGGATGGGTTAAAGGACTTGTACATGCACTTTAGGACTTAAAGCAAAGAGCACAATCACTCTCTCTGGATCACAGGACAGTACACGGCAAACGTTTGTGTGCAACCCTGTGGCAGCAGGAAAACTGCCCACGCTGCTAATCCTTTCATTATTAAGTTTAGCAGCAGTGCTTAGCTCAGAATGAAATCAAGATCCTCCAGAACATTCAGTGGGCAGGGAGCTCAATCCTGGAGCTTCAAGCCTTGGAGTAGGTGAGAAGAGGAATTCCCAGAGACAAATAAGTAAATATACGCAAGAGTCAGCAGCTAATGATGCTGAGCCCTGACATGACTGCCAGATTGTGCGCACCGAGTGGGCCATGGCAGCGGGCACGCACCAGCCTACATATACACGCACCGAAAGTGCACACATGCGCGCACACGCCCACACAAACACACACGCCCTAGCAGCTCACACCAGATCTCCTGCAAGCACAAAGGCACTTGCTACCCGAGGATGGGACTGTCAGCAAAACTGTCTTCTCCCAAACAACTCTCCCTTCTCCAGCTTGGGCGAGAGCGAACGTCCACCAACAATCCAAGGGAAGTTTTTTCCCCGGGACCCAGGTCCCGCAGGGTCCCTCCCTGCCCGCCTCCCAGCCCTTTTCCTTCGTCTGAAACAGATTTCACAGGATTCCTTCTGAGGTAGCTCCAGTTCCGCGCAGCGCGCGCCCCTCCCTCAAGGCTGAAGCTCCGGGCAGCCTGGCCTCTCTCACTCCCAGGAAACGTCACCTCCGCCCCACGCGAAAAAAGGGCGCGGGAAGGGAGACGGCAGGGAGCGGGAGCGGATCCCTGGGGCTGAGGACACCATCGGAACCCAGGTGCCGGAGAGAGAAATGAGGCAACCCAGGCTGATGCATCCCTTCTCCACGTGGAAGAAGGGAGGAAGAATAGTGGCGACATGCAGGTACCCCTGTGGGCTCTCAGAGCTCCCATTTCCTGGTGTGGTGGAGGACAGAAGGGTTAGGGTCTCCAGGCAGACAGCTGCCCCGTGCCCCAAGCCTCGCCTCAGCGAGACGTGCGCATAGCATGCGCTCGGGAAAGAGCCAAGCGCGGAAACATGCGACTGGCGCCTGCCTGGGACACTGTTCCCCATTGTTTGGTTGGCTCCCAGCCTCAAAAGGCAGAGGAACTGAAATCTGGCTTTCCAGTAGGCGCCAGGGTGCGGGTCCACGCCCCTGCCAGCAAACGCCCACCGGCGGAGCCCCACTCCCCGCCTCGCCCCGCGCGTCCCAGGCTCCTTTGTCCCGCGCTGCCCACACCTGCGTGCGTCCAGAGATCTCCTAGTCGTCCAGTGCATTTGACCTCCTGGGTGAGCGAGGGGATGCTGGAGCTCCAAAGAGGATCATTTTCACGGTTCTCCTGCCTCTCGGCACCCAGTGGCAGGAGGCGAACATGCATCGCGGCCCGGAGGAGGGAGCCGGAGGTTCGGGGCCGGGGTGGCGCTGGTCGGCGCGGGGACACACCCATGCGCACGCACCATCCCGACACTGGGAACGGCTAAGCCAAGGGACATCAGTGGAGACGGGCGCCTGTGGCCACACGTGCTGGGCATCCGGGGCGCGGCAGGCGGGTCCCTCCCTCGCTCTCCCTCCTCCTCCCTCCCCTCCGCCTCGCCCATTCCCTTCCCCGCCTCCTCTCGTCGCTCGCCCTCCTGCGCCTCCCTCCGCCTGGATTTCCTTGCCCAGGCCGCCCTGAGCCGGTGACTGCCGGCAGGCGCGCAACTCCCTCACTCCCACGCGTGCCGAGCAGCGTGAGGAGAAGGCGGAGGGACGGCTGGCACTGGTGGCCTGGGTGCCCCGGCAGTGGGCTGCTCCGGCGTCGCTGCGTTGGGCTGGGCCCGGCCGCCTCCTGCTCCCGCCGCGATCGCTCTGGCTCCTGCTCGCGCTAGTCACTGCCCGGGCTGCCCTACTCCTCTGTCCCACAGCGCCCTGCTTGGCGCGTCCCCAGGGACCTGGCCGCAGGCGGGGGTGGAGGGCGATGCTGGCCTACACTCTCGGGGAGGATTCCACCGCGGGAGACGATTGTTGGACCAGGGGCTAACCCCCAAGAGGGACAGGAGGCCTTGGCAGGGCTACACCAGGAATGTGGCTAATAGCAACAACAATCTTTGTACTCATGGGGATTTTTTTAAAGCCTGTATTTTATTTAATATTAACAGGGAGTCACTTTCCTCCTCTAGGAATTTCAGAGCCTCCCTTAGGCAATTTCCCGTTTAACTCTCCCAGCATGTCCCTGTGATCTTTGGTAGCTGTACCTTAGACCCAGCAAGAGGGTCCCTATCCTGCCCCTCCCTCTTTAGGAACCTTCCTCCTGCTCCCCTTGTGGAGGGATCCGGATGGGCCCCGTCCGGATTTAGACCAATCTCTGGGTACTGGGGACTCTGGAATTCCCTGCCCGCCTCCACGGTGTTGGGGGTAGCGGATCTCCTGCCCCTCTGTCTGCCCCAGGGCGGCTCAGTCCCCCGTGTGATGTGTTCATAGGCCCAAGGAGGGGCCAAGACTCGACTCTGGAGGCAGGTGGTCAGAGGTTGGACGTGGGGGCCAGGACTTCCTGGAGTAGAATGAGAAGGAGGGCCTCTGACCCCCCCTACCCTTCCTGAGCTGAACAGGTCATTATCACGGAGTATTTGTTAGAGGAGGGCCTTGTCGCCCTGTTCTCAGCTCTTGCTGCAGCTGCCCAGAGCCCCCTCTCCAGAGGTACACCCTGTCCTGGGGCTGGAGGAGGGGTGGCCCAGCCATTTCACCTAACTTTGGTAAACTTGGGGGGGGCCCATATGCTCTGGGACACCCGGTGGGGTCGGCTGAGGCTTGGTGGGGCCTGCACTGCAGTGGGACATCTCCCTTTGCTTGCTCCTGCTTCCTCCCCCTGCTGATTACTAATAAATACCCTACAGGCCAAACTCCGTCTCAGGATCTGCTTCTGGAGACTCCAAACTGTGACAACTTATCAAGATGGAAAGATAGAGTATATTTTATTTGACAGTTGCTGTCTTGATTGTTGCATTTGAATCTTTAGATAATAGTGTGTGAGCCCCCATGGTAGCCTTGCCCTGGGCCTGTGAGGGTTAGGGCCAGGCCTGACAGGGAGGTCAGCATGGAGGCTCTGGGAAGATGTGGATTTGATTCTTGGCCCAGCTATTGGCCAACCCTAGGGGTCCTGGGAAAGTCTCTTCATTTCTTTTCTCAGCTTCCAAGGCGAGCACATCTGTGTTTGTTCTGGCCATCTCACAGGTGGCTGAGAAGCTGGAGGAGGCAAGGCCAGTGGAGGGCAGGTTACAGCCTGTGGTCTGTAAAGCCCCATGTGCATAGATGAGCTGGCAGAGATAGGACTGTCCCACTCCAGTGTGAAACTGCAACGGGGGTCACCTCACCTCTCCCACCCCAAGCAGCAGATCTGAGACTGCCTAGAGATCAAAGAAAAGTCACCACCCGACACAGTCCAAGCTTTTATTTAAGGTTATATACTTGTCCATCCTTATTATAGCAACCTTTGGCTCCACAGAGTCATGTTCAATACCCCAAAATCATTATCTCACATCCCAAGGAAGCAGAAGGAGGACAGTGGGAAAATGAACAGAACGAAGATCACCCAAAGTGGGACTGCAAGGCACAGAAGTTTGAGGAAATGAGAAGAAACCAGGATTGGCCTCCTGTCCTGATTTGTCATGAAGGCTGGGCTTCAGCTGCTGTAAAGATCTGGGCTCTGGAAGCCCTGGGCACACATGGAAAAACAACGAATTACTCCTCATGCTCACCTGGAGTGACGTACTCACTGAAGACAAGGCTTTGGGAAACCAAGTGGCCACAGTCAAAAAAATAACATGAAGAGCAAGAGAAATTCAAGACTGAACTCAAGTGATGAGGTTAAAGCTGGACCACTCAAGGGAATGCAGTGACACGCTCCGAGTCCTGAATGCTCAGCTCAAGACTTTTAAAAATCTGTGTTTTCTTGGAACAGAGCTAAAAAA
Source organism: Equus przewalskii (assembly GCF_037783145.1). Classification (NCBI taxonomy): domain Eukaryota; kingdom Metazoa; phylum Chordata; class Mammalia; order Perissodactyla; family Equidae; genus Equus; species Equus przewalskii. Next base: position 71,731 of record NW_027227557.1, on the reverse strand, counting down.
ACAATTATTAATTGAACTGCAAGGCTAAAAACCAAACTCAAAATTTTGCCTACAAGTTGCCAAATTAGAAAGTCAATTGACTTATCAGCCTCATCAGATTTCATGTGTGAGAGATAGTTATCTCCAGGAAAAAGTGGGAATCTGGGAATGGAAATGGGACCATGAAGGAGGATTTGGATAAGCCTAGTAACTCAAGCCCCCAGGCCCCTCTTGGCAGCAGAACGAAGCCTTTTCCCTTCCGTATGAGGCTGTCCCTGCCTTGTTTGAGGCCCTATCTGACCTCACACAGTTACCTTGGAGAGGGAATTAATCTCCTGCCCCACCCACCAGCCCATCTCCTCTGACCCCTGTCACTTTTAATACTTGGATCAGACACAAGCACACCCTGGGAGGCCAGTTACAAAGTCAATCCCAGGAACAGGAAGAATTGCAAGGTTTTGAGAATTTAAATGGAAAAGGATACGTGTGAATGAACCTAGATTTGTCAATTTGAGTGCACTGTCCAGTGACTCTGGTTTCAATGTATTATCTATATAAATTGACTGACTTCTGGACTCAGCTAGATGATAATGAGAAGGAGGAAATCTCCTGATATTTTTATAGGAAAAAGTCCAAAGAATCAAGAAGAAGGCAATATTGAGTGCATTTTCACATGTAGCCAGCTCACTTCTCTTGTAACCATGTCTCCATGTTAAATTTTTTAAATTTAAAAATGAGTAAAATGTGTGTGTGAACAAGTGTTAAGGATTCAAGCAAAATGCCAGCTTTGGTGAAATGAAGTTAAAATGGTTCACATGTGATACTTAGCCAATGTTCCTAATGAATTGTTAAGATTAGTATGTTAACATCAATAGGAACCAAAAGAAAAAGCTTCATGTTTCTTTTGAAATAATTTATTAGACAAAATTTGATTGTAGTGGGTTGAAGACTGTAGTAGGAAGTTTCACAAGAGACTTCAAGAGGATTTGAAAGTAGCCTTTTCAAGTATAAAATTTGATCTAAAATAAGTTATATATCAAATTGTCAAAAGTGATCAAATTGTACACTTTTAATGGGTGCATTTTTGTACATAAATTATACCTCAATAAAATAATTAGGTTCACAGAAGCAAACAAGTTTTCAATAAAAAATTGAAAATATTTTATTTAGAAGTTTACTGCTTGTTCAATATTTAATATCATCCCTAATATTTTGTATTTTATCTATGTTAGTATAAGTATATACTGAATTTTTTCACCAAGTCCCATATGGATGGCCCCAAATTCCTTCCAACTCAACCCAGTGTGCTATGTAAATTCTACAAATGCCAACAAATGAAAAACTTACACGTGGCAGAGATTTCTAACTATCCATAAAAATACATTCTCCCTTCATTTACAGGGTGTGGGCTGAAATGTTGCTCTCTATTCATGCACCCCCTGTATTAGAATTACACACCCACGCCTTTGCTATATGAGTTCACAGTATCTCTCAATAAAGTAGGAAGAGTATTTTCCCAGCCCTGTTGATGTTGGGCTTAGTCACGTGACTTGCTTTGATCAGTGGATTGTGAGTGAGGGTGACTATGTGACACTTCCGGACTGAGTCTCCAGAGGCATCAAGAATTTCTGCTCACTCTTGCGCACTTCTTTCTTGAGAAGAACATGCCCCAGAAAGACATTGGCTTTTCCATCTGAGCCCCAGAACAAACCTATGTGGAGCAGGTCTGAACCCAACCCACAGCCTGGCACATGCCCAGCCAACCTGTAGACTAACGAGAGCCTTCCAGCCCAGCCTAGCTTAGAGCAGCTGAACAGCAGCCAACGTCCAAATTTGTGAGGGTGTGAATAAATGCTTGTGTTTAAAAGCCACCAGGTTTAGGAGGGTTTGTTACAGAGCATCATTGCAATGATACTTGACGAACATACATCCTGATAGTACTGTTGCTGGACACATGGTTACCTCACTAGACTCTACGTCCCCTGCAGCTGGATGTTGACATGCGAGGAATTTCTTCCCAGTGAAGTGTAAGCAGAAGTGTTAGATGCCAGTTTCAGATTTGGACAAGACTATGAATGTCTTTCCTCTTCTGTCTTCCCACTGGCTGGGGCCCACATATGGAAGGCACTCAATTTTGATATTCTACATGATAGTGCCCTAAGGGATAATGGAACAAGGATTTGGAAGGATTCTGGGCACCTGGATGACCTAGACTGCTCCCCTCAGAACTGCTGGGTGAAAGAGAAGTAAGTTCTCTATTCTTTCAGGCAGCATATTTTGAGTGTTTTTGTTAGTCATTTATTTTTACCCTTACTAGTGGAGTTGGGAAACGCTGCCTTCTCTGGGAAGTTCTGTAGTGTTATTCCTGGAAATTTAGCCCCAAGTCTGCTTCTCTGTCCCACTTCCCCCTCCCCAGTGATTTGATGAGCCTCCCAATATCCTGTGAATATCACTTCTTTTCTGGCTAATCAGTAGCTTCAGCTCCCAGAGCTTGTGTGTGACATAGCGGCAAACAGAACACGTAGAGGGAGACAAAAGCCCTGTGAGCCTTTCCTGTCAAGTTCATCTGGAAAAGATTATGACACCCACCATGGCCAAGCTCCTGCTGAATTTCTTTACACAAGACCTTCCAGACCCCACAGCACCTCCCTTCCTCACTCTCTCACTCGAGGATATTGAATCCTTCAGCTCTTGGTTCATTCAACAAACTTTATGAAGTAGCTACTACACATCAGACACTGGGGAACAAAGACAAATAAAAGTGTATCAGTCAAAATCAACTAGGTTATGTTTCAGTAACAAATGACCCTAAAATCTCAATGACTTCAAATAATAATTTACCTTTTCCTTGTTCTACATGACCATCCTATGTCAGCTCCTCTCCGGGACCCAACAGAACAACCTTGAGTATTTGCTGATCATCATGGCAGAGGGCAAAAGGAAAGACTGTGGCTGACCACATGCTGGATTTTAAGGCTTCTGAATGAAAATGCTACACCTCATTTAATTGACCAAAGCAAGTCCATGGCCAAGGCTGACTTTAATAGAGAGAAGTATAATAACAACAGCATGGAAGTACAGAGCTCAGCACAGAGAAGAGCAGTGTATCTTTGCAAACAAGAACAGTCTACCACAAAGAAGGACCCAGCCTGCCCTCTTCTCCTCTGCGCTTCCACTGTTCTCTTATGTACTTCTCTATCTGCACCTACTCTGCGGTCTCACAATAACTGTGTACGTGTCCATCCCTTCCCCACTACTGCGAGCTTCACGAGGCAGGGATCATGTCTTATGCATCATCCCAGCCTAGCACATTGCCTGGTTCCTGGTGACTCTTATTTATTTGGAGAATAAAGGAGTAAATGAGTGGATGGAATCAAGTACTCCTGGTGTAGAGAAGGCAGGAGATCTGTAAGTGAACCCTCACAGAACAATCTGGCTCAATATTTAGGACGTACTAATGGAATGACAATGGCTGCTTCCATTCAACAGGCTTCTTCACCCAGAAGGTACAAAACTACCTCTAAACTGAGATGAGTGAGGGTACGGGATTAGCATTCATGGCAAGTAGGCTCTTAGTTGTGTCATCCTTTACCGCTTGACTTTGTTGTCAGTCCTTGAAGAAAGGCGGGGGAGAGGGAAGATGTAACAACCCTAAATATGGCAGAAGCAGAGACACCAAGTTATGCTGATGATAAAGCCCACCGCATTGAGCTCGCTAACAGAGGCTGCACAAAAGCATATGGGAGGCTCCCATTCAGGCATCAGCAAGCTGTGCTGGGGGACGTGATTTGAAAGCTTAACAAAACCGCATCCCTGGGCAGACCACCACAGGGCACTTGAAAGCTGTGCTCACAGTGACTTCGACCAAAAATAAATACAGGAACAGAAGACTCTGCTGCCAGCCCACCTGGAACTTGGTTCTTTTCTACGCCTTAGCTGCCTTTTCTACCACACTTGGCTCCAAATGGCCTTTAGACATTTCCAAATATTGAAACCAATCCCTCAGGGCAAGAAATTGCTGTCATTGAGCCACAGCTCTGTGAAAGAGAGCTTATACCTTTTTGGGGGTGGGTAAGATATCAATGTAAAACTTGCAGTAATAATAGAATTACAGAATGGCAGAATTGTCAGAAACTTAGACCAATCGCTTAGACCCCCTCATTTTGGAGCTCTGGGCTGGAAGTTCCTTGAAGATAGATCCCATCTCCCTTTGTTATGTCCAGTGCCCACCGCAGGTTTTCGCCTATAAATGGTGCTCAATAAATGTTTATTGAATTAGAGAAGAGGTTGGGAGTTGCTAAATGAAGAAAAAAATTGAATGAGAGGGTAAATGAACGAACACGTGCAGACAGTGTGGAAACTGAGACCCAGAGAATGCAGTTTTACGTCCAAGATCACATGGTGACTTGGGAACAAAGCTGTGATTAAAGCCAGGCCCTCTAGCATCCTTCCAGGGCCTTTTACAGCATCACAAGTTGTGTTAACCCGGTCTCAGTGCAGGGACTCCCAAGTTCTTTTCTCTATACCCCCATCCATACTCTTTCCGGCATATGTTTTTGGAATTTCCCTTCACGCCACCCTCAATCGCTGGGTGTCTAGGACCCCATGCAACTTCTCTGGGTTCTCAGGTGTCCTGAAGGAGTGCAGGGTAGGGGGACTGTCCTCACAACATGACAATCCTGCTGCACAGCCCCTGAGTAAAGTTCTGGTGACTGGGGAAGTAAAAGGCTGCATGGAACCAGACAGAAAGCCAGGTTAGCTGGTTAGCCCCCTGCTCAGCTGATGAACGTTGTTTATTCAAGTGTGAGTGCTGACCTGGTTCCCAGCTGGCTCCTGGGTGCTCAAAGGAAGCCCACAAGGCCCCTCCTGGTGGCCCCGGAGGGAAACCTCCTCCCTCTGGCTCCACTGACCTCTGCTCTCTTGGCACCCCACCCCAGCTAGTCTATGAGCAGGAAGCTTTCCTTGGCTTCCCAACACTTGAGCTGTGCCTGAGTCCTCTCCAGTCACAGAGGGTGAGGGCTTTTGAAATGCAAAGCCTGGAGAAAACCTTCTTTTCTCTGCTTTCTGCTAATGATGGAAAAAGTAATAAATGATGGGGCTCGGGGCTGGGGAGGCTACCTAATATCTGCAACATTATCCTGCCACAAAGTGCTTGAGGGTCTTCAGAGCACTTAACTGGCATTATTTTATCGGACTAAGAATATATCTCTAGAAGGTGGCTGCTCCGAGCAATAACATGTTGGCGTATGTACATTCTGCCATGTTGATGTAAAGTTAGTCTCCTGGCGGTATTCCTACCTTGCAGTGCCAACTCAGTGTGCCCCCTCTGATGGAACTCCACCACCACGAGCACCTCCTTAGTCTTCACCGGTGTAAAATTCACTGTCACAATATTTACAGGCTGCTGCCAGTGGGAAAGGAATGCTCAGACATCAGTCCCATCTCCCCATCAGGGGTCTCATAGCTGAGCCTCTGTCTGAGTCAGCCCTCAGGCAGTACAATGGCCACATCAAAAGCGGAGACTCTAATCAAAGCTTTGTTAACTGACTTACTGAGAACATGGGCAATGCATCCAATTAAAAAAAAAAAAAAATCCCCACTGCTCTACAGACCTCTGTCTCCAGTTACTACCTGAATATTCCTCTCCAATTTTACTCCATGTAAGTAGGAAGAAAGGGAAAGAAGGAGGGAGGAATTTTCTAAATTCTTAGTAAATACCAAGATCTGGACTGTCCTCGCGAAGCCCCCAGTGTCAAGGCCAGCAGGCTCAGTGTCCCATGTTTGCACATTTGTATGACTAGAGGGTCTCCTATTAGAACCAACCTGTCTATAACCTGACCGCTTGATAAAGCCCAACTGAGAGCAGTGTGTGAACACAAGGGCTGGTTTTCCCAACTAAAGCTCAGCAGAAAATCGTGTCCTTTACCCAACATTTCAGGGAAAGCGCATCGCTGGTCGGCCTCAGTTACCCAAATCTTCCTGTGGCTGGGTCTATGTGGAACTGGACGATGTTGGATTATGCGTCGAGAGAGAAATACACCTGTTCTCCATGTTCAAGAGCTGTCACTTCAGTCACACAAGGCTCTGGTTGCTGGCACCAGATACAGATATTACTTAAAGAATTTCTCCTTAGCTTGTCAAAGGGGGCGTTGTGGGACACTTGTACAAGGTGCAGCCCAGGAAACATGCAGAGCCAATTATTCTCTTTTGCACACCACGAGGCCTTCAGGCAGAGCAGCTGGGTCACCTGGGGGCACTGAAGGGGCCAACATGGCAAAGTAATCATCTCAGAAGGCAGAGGCAGCAGATGTTGGAAACGCGTTCTATTTAAGGCTTTTTGGCTGCCCAGTTGGAGCTGACTGATGGTTAGGTTGTTGACACCAAAGATATTTAACTTAATTTTCCCCATGTAAACACTATGTAAACTAGTTAATCCAGAGAGCCCATTTCCCAGGAATAATAGTAATAATGAGATTATCAGGTACACAATTGTTCCAGTGCCTTCCTTACTCCATTATTCTGCTGCAGTTTTCCAGAGACAGCTGATGCTACTTTTGAAATGGAAGCAAGAGGCAGAGATCATTGCCCATCACATAGGCATCTCGCTCCTGGTCCTTCAAGTATTCACTGGGCCCCGCCGTACCAGGTCATCACATGCAGATACGAAAGGGCCTCAGGTTAGAGATTTTCTATTGATTTCTGTGTCACTTCAGATGACTGAAAGCAGATGCTAGCTGTTGTTCACCCAGAGGGCAAGTGTAAGGAAGCTGATGTCAGGGGTGGAGCTGGCCACTCTCGGCTCAGGGCTCCTCTTCTTCTTGGAGCCTCCCTGCTGACCACAGGCTCCCACTGAGACACAGTTCTCTCTGCAGAGATACCGCCCAAGCCCCATGTCAAACTCGACTGTCCCCAGTCCCATTCCTTTCACATCTGGCTAGTGAATGGTGGGTCAGCCTTGTACATTAGTCAGTGATAGGAAAGTAATGGGTGACAATGACCTATGTCTTGTTTCTCCAAATAAAAATAACATGCATTTGACTGATGTTTAAGCCTTAATCTGACTTTTGCTAATGATGAGAATTTTAGAAAATAGAGCAGGCTAATAGAGAAATTTTTGGAAAGCAGTTTGGGAAAGTTCTCATTTCACGAAAAATAAGCCATTAGTTATTCTGCTGACATGTTGAGTCAGCTCTGCACACCCCATCTGTGAGAGGAACAGAGGCTCTTAAGTGGGGTGCTAAAGCATTCTTTACTAAAGAGTCCAACTATCCCAAACTATGGAAATGGCCATATATTCATTCTCTGGCAACTTGTACAGCTACTGACATTGAAGTTATGAGGATTATGTAGAAATATGCCAACAAACATTTTAAATTATCCCAAGTGAAAAAAATCAAAAGAGTATCTCTACTGTAACTCTATTTAAAACACATATAGATGTGGATAATATTTGAGACAGTATTAAGAAATGTAAACAGCCCGTATGAGTAAGGGGTAGGATTATACAGCCAGTTCTATTTTCCTGAAGTTGTCCCGATAAATTCTTCTCTGGGGAAGATAATAGTCTAAGGAAACAGAGGATATTATCACAGACATTCTAGACTGAATGTTCCAGAGACTCTGAAGGTAGATCAAAGATGTAAGTGTGCTCAGGTACTGGACTGCCTTGAGTAAAACAAGTATGTGCTTAATGTCATTGTTTAAGGACTCATGCTCTCTTTTTAAAGAAGCACATTTCTCTTTGATGGGCTGCGAAACTTCAGTGACATTAGAAGAGATCTCTCTCCTCTTGCAGATGGATCTTTTGGATAAATGGCCTTTCCCCCAAAGCGATCTATAGAGACCCAGCCCATCCATCCACAGGCATCCACCTGTCCTAGAGCTGAGGTGAGAGCGTGCTGCCCGTGGAAAGGTGGACATGCTGCCCAGTGCCCAGCATGAGCTCGGAAGGCTGCATTGTTTCCTTCCTCTGTCCTGCTATTAGCCTCAAATCGAGGAAGTGAAGGAAGCAGCCATTTGACTGCTGCTGTTTCCATATCCAATTTGCTAAATTTGGCTGCCAGATTTTCTGACCTGGTCATCTGAGAGTGAAATCACTTGAGAATTTTCATGGAAGTTTTGTATTAGTTTTTTTGTGTGTATGTAGAATCAAAAGCATTTCTGCACAGAAGCTAAAATTCTCTAGAAGACTGATTTCTGGAAACTCCAAAGTTTAAGGGTAGGTACAGTTCTCCTGGGTTTTTTTCAAGTATCTACTAGATTGTTAGTTGGAGATTTTTTCCAACAAAGTGATTCATGCTAATTCTGAGTTCCTCCACCTACTTTCATTCACTCCTACAACATTGGACACATGGTTACTAAATATCTCCAATTTTCAGGTACTCCTCGAAGCACTTAGGCAACAGCTTAAAAAAAAAAAAACAGATAAAGGTGTCTGCTTACCTTACAGTGAGAAATAAATAAGAAAAAGAGTGAAATAGATGGTAATGCATTCTTTGGGAAGAAATGAGTAGAGAAAGGAAATGGAGGTGTTGAGAGTAGGGGTGGATATTACAATTCATTAGATAGAAGTATATAAAATGGCCATTTTGGAGGTCAACCATGGTTGATCACTGGCAATTTCATATCATTCAATCTGCATGGGTTTTCTGTAGTTGCATAAGAAATTACCACAAACTTAGTGTTCCTCTCAAAACATGCAGTGGGTCCAAAGATACCTGAGGCATTTGTCCACCTGGATTAAGGTCTGAGTAGCTGGAGTAGACTGAGAGGGCAGGAGAACAATAGGATCTCAAGTCAGAAGGCACTGTGGGGTGAGTAGATCATTTAGGGGCTTCCAGGTAATTGAAAGAATTTTGACTCTTGCTCTGAGAGAGTTGGGAAGTCAGTAAAGGATTTGGAGTAGAGAGGGGACATGATCTGACTTGCAAACCAATAGGATCACTTGTTAATGTCTTGAGAACATCAAAGGAAGAAACAGGGAGACCAATTAAGAATCTGTTTCTGGAATCTAGATGAGACATAATGGTGATTTGGACCTGGGTGCTAGCAATGGAGGTGGTGAGGAGTTATTGGTTCTGGACATATTTTGAAAGTAGAGCTGAATTTTTCTAATGGACCAGATGTGAAGCAAAAGAAAAAAAGTCAAGATGATTCCAAAGTTTTGGACCTGAGCAACCAAAAGGATGAAACTGTCATTCATGAAAGCAGGGAAGACTGTAAGAGCATATTTGTGGGGAAGCTATCTGGAGCTCAGTTTTGGTCAATTTTAACTGCCTGTTGGCATCCAAATTGAAATCCCAAGTAGACAATTGTATATACAATTCTGGGTTCTGCGGAGAGGACTGGCTAAGATAGAAATTTCGGAATCTGCAGATAGTATTGAAAGCCATGAAACTGGATGAGGTCACCAGGGAGGGATTTATAGACAGAAAAGAGAACAAGTCCAAGGACTGAGCCCTGGGGCACTCCAATGTTGAGAAGTCAGAGAGATGAGAAGGAATCAGCAAAGGAGACTAAGAACAATTGCCCAGTGAGATAAAAATAAAACCAGGGCCTATGGTGTCCTGGACTAAGGAATATTTTTTCTTTTACCACTTTGTTACTTTCTAGTACTGTACTCTACTCTAGCTCATCTTGTATTTTCCCCATCCCAGTCCTAAAATCAGCCATTTCTTCAAGGAATCCTGGTCCCTTTTATTGGCAAATGGTATTAAAAACCAATATCAAGGCCTTGAGTGTGCTCATTTCTACTGGGGTGTCATTGCTCCCAGTTCCTCTCAGTAGACAGAGCTAGATAATATACGCATGCATGCTCATGCATCTGTACACATCTATCTACCATTGTTTCTGTTTCTATCTATCCATATGTATATAAACTTATATTAAGCTAAACCTAAGTCCATACAGTGTCTCTTACTCTACTCCAGTACCACAAGGTTCATTCTAGCTTCCTGGCCTTGCTGATCTGTAACTTTTCTCTCTGACAATGAGAAATGTGGCTACTACAAACCGGGGTCATTCTTGATCTTGAGACAGTATTTTCTGTGGAATGCAGGGATTTGAAGCTTAGCTGGAATGTGTTTAAGAGAAAATGAGAAGAGAGAAATTGGGGTCAGAAATTTTATGCTAGAGTGGTCCTCAAATTTTAGCATGCATCAGACTCACCAGAGAGGCTTGTTAAAGCGGAGACTGCTGAGCCCTACCCCCAGAATATTTGATTCACTACGTCTGGGTGGAACCCAAGATTTTGCATTTCGAAAAAGCTCCCAGGTGATGCTGATGTTGACGTTGCTTCTCAACGTGCACTTTGAGAACAATTGGACTGAAGGAATTCTGCTTAAAAAGGAAGGTAAGAAGTGAAGCAGTAGGTAGAAGGTGAAATTGGTCAGGAGGAGTTTTTTGGTTGTGCACATGCATGTGTGTGCATGCTCAGGAAATAAGTAATGACACATTTGTAGTCTAATGAGAAAAGTCCTGTAAAGTAGAAAATAAGAGTGATGCAAGAGATGGATGAAGGGAATTACTGGAGCAAAATCCTTGACTTGGTGAGAGAGGATAGAATCAGCACCAAGAAAGAGCTAGTCTTAAAGAAGAGCATGTTCAGTTCACTCCTAGTAACAGGAGGACAGGCAGAGTGGATCAGAACAAATGGAGGAAAATAAGGAGAGGTGGTCTTGTAAGTTTTCTTCTGATTGCTCCTTATTTCTCAGTGAAAGAAAGTGCAAGGTCGTCAGGTCAGATAGAGGCTGAGGGGATGGTGTTAGAGGTTGGAGGTGAAACACTGAAATAATCCCCTAGGAGAATGGGAAAGTGAATAGACTGGGGAAGTGTGGAATGATTGCAGCACAGCATCATGGACCCCCTGAGTGTTAGTGATCAGAAATGTAAGAGAGACTGGTCAGTGTGGTGGTGGGTTTTTTCCAGCCACATTCAGAAGTGCAGGAGCATGTTTGGTATTAGATAACAATTGGATTTGAGCGGTTGCACAAGAGAAGACAGTGCAGCAGGAGAGGAGAGAATTTGCCTTGTTGACTATGATGAAAGCACTTTCAATTTCTGTTTGCCTTATTAAATATTCAGTATAAACACTTTCTAAATTACCTTTCACATTATTGAAGCAATAATAATAGCAATAGCAATTTTGAAGGTTGTGAACATCACGGAAATGTATGTATAATACATTGTTATTGTAAAAAAGTAGAATACAAAACCGAGTCTGTCTTGGAATTACACTTCAATAAAAATGATGAAAGCTGTGGACAAATCTGGGCCCAGGGAGAAATGAAATGGTGTGAGTCACTTAGTGGTGGGATTTGGGAGGAATTTCTTTCTTACTTCCCTTTTTATTTATGTTCAGTTCAGGTCATTAAGCATTAATTGAACATCTATTGATGTCAGGCACTGTGCTAGGCCCCAAGAGCAATAAAAGGAGGAGAATACAAGAAAGAGGAAGAGGAGGAAGAGAAATTATAGTTCTTTCACTTAAGAAGCTTATAGGCTAAGAAAGGCATTTCCATGTTTTTGTTTGCATAGCAAATCATTATATTAAACCTATTACCATAAATGTGGCATATTGGATGTTAGTCACTTTAATAGACTGCATTAGTTAACATTCTTTTCATTGTAAGTAGCAGAAACCTGCTAAAATTAACTAAAGCAAAAAAGAAAATTTGATTTAAGTACTGGATCACAGCACCCCAGGATGGGAGACACTGGGACCCCAGAAGACAGCTGGAAGCAGGGACCTGAACACAACTAGCCTCTCTGTCTCTCATCTCTACTCTGCTCTGAGTGTTGCCTTCATTCCTCTCTCTTCCTTCCTCACCTCTTCAGTCCACATGGTGGAAAATTATGGTCTGGAATAGCTCTATTTGTTACTGGTTCAATCATGAGAAAAATAATGATCTCTCTCTCTCTGACCTAATACTCGATAGTGCCAGCTTGGGTCAGACAGCCATCACCGAGCTGATGAGATAGCAAAAGGGTCTGCCAAAGGGATTTTGGCCACATTTGTGTCAGAGCACCACCTCTGAACCAATCAACTGTGGACAAATGGCTGTGTTATAATTTGAAACCATGGCTGCTGAGAGTCCCACCAAAGAAGCATGGGGATGGAAATACCAGAGTTATCATCCCAGTAGGTATCAGTTATACTCCTTCCCTTTTCTACCTAACACATACACATAAAATTCCAAAAATGACCTTGCCTAACACAGTAACAGTTATCTTCTCCCCATGACTACTGCATTGAAAGGAGACTTCACAGAGCCATTGTTCTTCATTCAGGATCTTTAAGGAGTGTTTATTAATTCTTTAGTGCAATCTCAATCTGGTCCAGATCTGGCTCTTCTTGATTTTGCTACTGGTAGGAAAATGATAAATGCAACCAACTTTTAGCCAATATACAGTGGTGGAGAAAAAAAAAATAAGTACAAAAAAAACCCCACCTCCAATTGGACCCAGACCCAAAATACATATCTTAGACTCTTTTGTTACATAGTAAGGTACATGAAATTATTGGTGTGCTTCATGGATTATTAATATTTTCCATTTAGGGGTACACAATTTGACAATACTCCCTGACCCAAATATTTTCATTACCTTTAAAGCCCTAGATTTGCTAAATGGTACTTCAGGAAGAGGACCATGTCTATACAGCTTCTGTTTCTTAGCAGAAGCACTGAGGAATCTGCCCATCCATTTTGTATCTATTTAAGGACCTTGATCTTGGGCCACACATGGAAAATTGGAATATGGGGTAAGGTAGCAAGATGGCTCTCCCCTTAAGCTACATTGGAATATTGTCCCTGAACCTCAGGTTCTATCCTGGTCCTGGGAGCTGCATTTCTTGGTCGAATGCAGGATCTAGAAGAAGGTGGCTTGGGGCAGCCTAGGTCCTCCAAGACTTCTCTTTTCTAATTGCTGGATTCTGCATCTTCCTAATCAGAATCTCAGGCTTAGTTTTAGAAATGGAGTATAGAGATCTTGTCAAGATGGCAGTGTGAGCAGACTTTGAACTCATCTCCTTCCATGAACACAACCAGGTTACAACTATTTTTGGAAAAATTATCCCGGACTGAAAACTGAAAACTGGATAAAAAGAGCCCCCACAACAAGCGACAGTCCTGACTAAGGCAGAAGAGGCAGAAATTCCTGCTGGAGAGGAAAAAAGCCACCTTTGGGAGCAGTGGAGCTTCTCACCTGGCCAGGCGGGAGACACCCTAAGGTACACAACCCTCCCTGGAGGAGTGAGATGTGGAGCGGGGGCGATACTGCTGTAAGCATATTTCAGACTCAACCCAACTAAGACGGGGGTCTTACTGTCTGGCTTTGCTGGCTATTAACTGCAGCGAGGATACCCCCAGAAAAGCTATTGCCAAAAGCTGAAAAGACCTAGGTCTTAAAGGGCCCATGCACAAACTCACTCATTGCAGCAACCTAAAATCACCAGAGAGAAAGCTGACAGTCCTTTGGTGAAACGAGACTCAGCTGGTGGGCTCTAGGGACATCTTGGTGAGAGGAGGGACCTCTCTGGAGACTGAGACATTGGTGGAGGCCATTGTTCTGAGTGGTCCAGGCATACTGACAGGGACCCTGGTGGGTGCTATTGAGGTTCATCTCTTGGCCTGTTATCCCAGGAGTCTGCCACGCCCACTAGAACACAGATTTAATCCAGTTCAGCCAGGGCAGGCAACCTGACCTAGGGACCTGTCCTGCCTAACAGCAAGCCCTCAGGCTACTTTTCAGCCTGCAATGACTGTGTGCTTTGATCCTCTACAGGCAGGCAAGGGTATCTGCTCCTGTGGGGCAAGGCCTGTGTGAGGACCAGGTGAATGTGGAGGGCATTGTTGGAGTAGTGGGGGCCTCTGCAGTGTGGTGTTGAGGTATGCTCCAGGGGGTTGAGAAGTATGCACAGACCAGGACTGTGTTGACAGTGTATGTAGTCCTGTGGAGGGTGAGGCTTATCAGTGGCAGAAGACCGATGCTTCACAAATAGCCAGAAAAAGGATCAGCCCCACCTTCCAAAGCCTGAAACAATTGAGTGTCCCTGTGCTAAGGGCCAGCCCCACTCAGCTGCACTACTAAGAGAACTGACAACAGCCTTATAGGCATGAGGCCTATCACAACTGTAAGCCCCCAAGCCTAGCAACCAGCTACACTAGGTACCAACCTAATTAAGAGGAAAACTGCAATAGGAGTGTGCTGATAGACTTTGTAGCCAACAGTGCTGAGGTTCCCCAAGCTGGATTTACAAACAGCTGGCCAGGGAAGGAAAGACTAGACTCCCTGGGTACCTGCAGTGGGAGCAACTCTGCCACAGAAGAAGGACACAAGCAGCCAGTCCACAAAGGGTCACTCATGGTTCTTATGGACTGGTGACAAGAGAGAAGCACACTGCTGGGCCTCATAAGGTATCTCGTACATAAGGCTACTTCTCCAAGATCAGGAGACATAGGCTACTCACCTAACACGTGGAAATAAGCACAGAGAAAGGGGAATAATGAGGAGACAAAGGAATACTTTCCAAGCAAGGTAACAGGACAAAACCCCAGAAAAGGGACTAAATGAAACAGAAACAAGTGACCTCCTCGACAAAGAGTTCAAACAAAATATCATGAGGACGCTCACAGATATGGGGAGAAGAATGGATGAACACAGTGAGAAAATCAGCAAAGAACTGGAAGATATAAAAAAAAATCAGAAATGAAGAATAGAATACTGGAAATGAGAAATTCACTAGCGGGACTCAATAGCAGAGTAGAGGAGGCAGAAGAACAGATCAGTGAGCTAGACGAAAGACTAGAGGAAATCACCAAAGCAGAATACAAAAGAGAGAAAAGAATTAGACAGAATGAGAACAGTCTAAGGGAACTCTGGGACAATATCAAGCATGCTAACATTCAGATTACAGGTGTCCCAGAAGGAGAAGAGAGAGACAAATTGGGCAGAAAATTTATTCGTAGAAATAATAGATGAAAATTTTCCTAACCTGAGGAAGGAAACAGACATCCAAGTTCAGGAAGCACAGAGAGCTCCAAATGAGATAAGCCCAAAGAGGCCCACACCAAGACATATTATAATTAAAATGTCCAAAATTAAAGACAAAGAGAGAATCCTAAAAGCAGCAAGAGAAAGGCCACAAGTGACATATAAAGGGAAGCCCATTGGGCTATCAGCAGACTTCTCAGCCGAGACCATACAGGTGAGAAGAGAATGGCACGTCATATTTAAAGTGCTAAAAGGAAAAAACCTGCAGCCAAGAATACTCTATCCATCAAGGTCATCATTCAGAATGGAAGGAGAGATAAAGAGCTTCCCAGGCAAGCAAAAATTAAAGGAGCTTATCACCAAGAAACCAGTTCTGCAAGAAATGCTGAAGGGACTTATTTAAGTGGGAAAGCAATGACCACAAGTAGAGACTTAAAAAATTATCAAAAAAACAAAACAACAACAAAAAAAAACAGGCAATAAAATGACTTGTAAAGGTAAATATATAGTAAAGGTATCAGATCAACTACCTGTGAAGATAATGTGAAGGTTAAAATACAAATGTACTAAAATCACCTATTTCAATGATAAGAGGGTAATGGATAGACACACACTAAACAAGAGACTATATATGATTTGAAAAACATATAATGTTGGAGGAGGGGAGTGAAAAAGTAGATCTATTAGGAAGAGGTCAAGCTGAAGAGTCTATCAACTCCATATAGACTGTTATATGCATGGAATATTAAATAGGATCCTCATGGTAATGACAAATCAGAAACCTAAAACAAGCACGAAAAAAAATTAAGACAAAAGAAATCAAACATATTACTAAAGATAGACATCAAACCACAAGGGAAGAGAGCAAGAGAAAAAGAAAGGAACAGAGAAGAGCTACTAAAACACCTAGAAAAAAGTGACAAAATGGCAATAAATACATATTTATCAACAGCTACTTTAAATCTCAATGGACTAAATGCACCAATCAAATGCCATAGGGTGGCCAACTGGATAAAAAAACAAGACTCATGTATATGCTACATACAAGAGACATGCTTCAGACCTAAAGACATCAAATTGAAAGTGAAAGGATGGAAAAAGATATTCCATGTAAATGGCAAAGCAAAGAAAGCGGGGGTAGTAATACTTATACCAGACAAAATAGACTTTAAACAAAAACTGGAACACAACACAAAGAAGGGCACTACATAATGATAAAGGGAACAATCCAACAAGAAAATATAACACTTGTAAATATCTATGCACCCAACATAGGAGCACCTAAATATATAAAGCATTTGTTAACAGACGTAAAAGGAGAACTAGACAGTAACACAATAATAGTAGTAGACTTTAACACCTGACTTACACCAATGGATAGATCACCCAAACAAAAGATCAACAAGGAAACACTGGCCTTAAAGGACACTTTAGACCAGATGGACTTAGTAGATATATACAGCACATTCCATCCAAAAACCACAGAATACACATTCTTTTCAAATGCCCATGGAACATTCTCCAGGATTGACACATATTAGGCCACAAAACAAGTCTCAATAAATTTAAGAAGATCGAAAATAATACCATGCTTGTTTTCTGACCAAAAGGTATGAAACTAGAAATCAACTACAGGAGGAAAACCAGAAAGCCACAAAAATGTGGAGATTAAACAAAATGCTACTGAACAACAATTGGGTCAATAAAAAAATCAAAGAAGAAATCAAAAAATTCTTGGAGACAAATGAAACTGAAAGCACGACATGCCAAAATCTGTGGGATACAGAAAAAGTGGTTCTAAGAGGGAAGTTTATAGCAATTCAGGCCTACCACGACAAAGATGAAAAATCCCAAATAGGCAATCTAAAAGCACATCTAAAGGTACTGGAAAAAGAACAACAAACAAAGCCCAACATCAGCAGAAGGAAGGAAATAATAAAAATCAGAGCAGGAATAAACGAAATAGAGACTAAGAAAAAAATTAATGAAACCCAGAGCTGGTTCTTTGAAAAGATAAAGGAAATTGACAAACCCTTAGCTACACTCACCAAGAAGAAAAGAGAGAAGGCTCAAATAAATAAAATCAGAATTGAAAGGGGAGAGATTACAACACCACCTCAGAAATGCAAAAGATAATAAGAGAATTCTATGAAAAGCTGTACGTCAACAAATTGGATAATCTAGAAGAAAGGGATAAATTCTTAGAAACATACAACCTTCCAAAACTGGACCAAGAAGAAGTAGAAAATTTGAATAGACCAATCACCAGTAAGGAGATCGAAACAGCAATCAAAAACCTCCCCAAAAATAAAAGTCCAGCATCAGATGGCTTCCCTAGTGAATTCTACCAAACATTGAAAGAAGACTTAATACCTATCCTTCTCAAACTTTTCCAAAAAATTGACGATTTAAGGGCAGGCTTCCTAACTCATTCTGTGAAGTCAACATTATCCTGATACCAAAACCAGATAAGGACAACACACAAAAAGAAAATCACAGGCCAATATTACTGATGAACATCGATGTGAAAATCCTCAACAAAATACTAGCAAATTGATTACAACAATACATTAGAAAGATCATACATGATGATCAAGTGGGTTTCATTCTATTGATGCAGGGATGGTACAACATCCTCAAATCTATCAACGTGATACACCACATTAACAAAATGAAGAATAAAAATCACATGATCATCTCAATAGAAGCAGAGAAGGCATTTGACAAGATACAGCATCCATTTACGATAAAAACTCTAAATAACATGGGTATAGAAGGAAAATACCTCAACATAATAAAGGCCATATATGACAAACCCATAGCTAATATCATTCTCAGTGGAGAAAAACTGAAAGCTATCCCTCTAAGAACAGGAACCAGACAAGGATACCCACTGTCACCACTCTTATTTAACATAGTATTGGAAGTTCTAGCCAAAGCAATCAGGCAAGTAAGAGAAGTAAAAGGGATCCACATTGGAAAAGAAGAAGTGAAACAGTCACTCTTTGCAGACAACGTGATTTTATATCTAGGAAACCCTAAAGATTCCACTAAAAAACTTAGAAACAATAAAGGAATACAGTCAAGTCATGGGATACAAAATCAATGTACAAAAATCAGTTGCATTTCTATACACTAACAACGAAGTAGCAGAAAGAGAAATTAAGAATACAATCCCATTTACAACAAAAAGAATAAAATACGTAGGAATAAACTTAACCAAAGAGGTGAAAGATCTCTACACCAAACACTATAAAACATTGTTGAAAGTAACTGAATAGGACACAAAGAAATAGGAAGATATTCTGTGCTCCTGAGTTGGAAGAATTAACATAATTAAAATGTCCGTACTTCCTAAAGCAATCTATAGATTCAATGCAATCTCTATCAAAGTTGCAACAAGACTTTTCATAGAAATAGAACAAAAAATCCTAAAATTTATATGGAACAGCAAAAGACCCCAAATAGCCAAAGGATTCCTGAGAAAAAAGAACAAAGCTGGAGGTATCACACTCTCTGATTTCAAAATATACTACAAAGCTGTAGTAACCAAAACAGCATGGTACTAGCACAAAAAGAGACACACAGATCAATGGAAGAGAATTGAGAGCCCAGAAGTAAACCCACACATTTATGGAAAGCTAATATTCGACAAGGGAGCCAAGAGCATATGATGGAGAAAGGAGAGTCTCTTCAATAAATGGTGTTGGGAAAACTGGACAACCACATGCAAAAGAATGAAAGTAGACCATTGTCTTACACTATGCACAAAAATCAACTCAAAGTAAATTAAAGACTTGAATGTAAGACCCGAAGCCATGAAACTTCTAGAAGAAAACATAGGCAGTACGGTCTTTGACATTGGTCTGAGCAGCATATTTTCAAGTCCCATGTCTGACCGGGAACAGGAAACAAAAGAAAAAATGAACAAATGGGACTACATCAAACTAAAAAGCTTCTGCAGAGCAAAGGAAAGCATCAACAAAACGAAAAGGCAACCTAACTATTGGGAGAAGATATTTGCAAACCGTATATCCAATAAAGTATTAATATCCAAAATATACAAAGAACTAATACAGCTCAACAACAAAAAAGCCAACAATCCAGTTAAAAAATGCACAAAGGATCTGAACCAAAGAAGATATACGGATGGCCAACAGGCATATGAAAATATGCTCCACATCATTAGCTATCAGGGAAAGGAAAATCAAAACTACAATGAGGTATCACCTCACTCTGGTCAGAATGGCTATAATTAGCAAGACAGGAAACAATAAATGTTGGAGAGGATATGGAGAGAAGGGAACCCTTGTTCACTGCTGGTGGGAGTGCAAACTGGTGCCACCACTATGGAAAACAGTATGTAAGATCCTCAGAAAATTAAGGATAGATCTACCATACAATCCAGCTATCCCACTGCTGGGTATTTATCCAAAGAACTTGAAAACACGAAGGCATAAAGATACTTGCACCCCTATGTTCAGTGCAGCATTATACACAATAGCCAAGATTTGGAAGCACCCTAGGTGCCCATCAAGGAACAAATGGATAAAGAAGATGTGGTATTTATATGCGATGGACTACTTCTCAGCCATAAGAAATGATGAAATCCGGCCATTTGTGACAACATGGATGGACCTTGAGGGTATTGTGCTGAGTGAAGTAAGTCAGAGGGAGAAAGTCAAATACCATATGATCTCACTCATAAGTAGAAGACAAAAACAACGACAAACAAACACATAGCATTGCAGATTGGATTAGTGGTTACCATACGGGAAGGGGGAGGGGGGAGGGCAAAAAGGGTGATTAGGCTCACATGTGAGGGGATGGACTATAATTCGTTTCTGGGTGGTGAACATGATGTAATCTGCACAGAATTCAAAATATATTATGATGTACATCCAAAAATAAATAAATAAATAAATTTAAAAAGAAAGAAATAGAGTATAACAGAGAATGTAGCTTTTACTATTCACCCAGAAGAGTAATTTTATGATCCTACGTTGCCTCAGTTCACTAGCTACTAATAGAAAGTATGTCCCTGCCTGAGTTACATCACTATTCTGTCACTCTCTCATTGAGACTCACCACTGACTGTGACCGCACCCTAAGAACATAGAATGCAGCCTCTCTTGACTACAGTTACAATGCTCGCTCCCCAGGACAGAGTTCTCTATTAGTCAAGACTCTATTAGTTGTGTTTGAAAGATGTCTTCTCAAAGGACTTAAGAAAAGAAGGCTGTGAGAGTGAGAAATCATTGACAGACATACAACTAAATTTCAGTAATATGAACCAAAACCAGTGATTTAATCCTAATCAAACCTCTGCCTCCCATATTTACTCCGCGAGTTGGCTTCACTGATGCCTCTCACCACAAAATGGTTTCCCCTATTTTTCAGCTAATGGGATGGCAAATGTGGCTACCAAGAGCTTCTGAGCTTACATGTAACTGCTCTGTGTGACTGGAGAGAAGGAGCTCTTTTTCAACCCCCCAGTTGGTCAGATAAACCAATCAAGGGTAGCTAGGCAGCCTGGC
Source organism: Equus przewalskii (assembly GCF_037783145.1). Lineage (NCBI taxonomy): Eukaryota > Metazoa > Chordata > Mammalia > Perissodactyla > Equidae > Equus > Equus przewalskii. The sequence continues at coordinate 51,224 of NW_027227557.1, read as the reverse complement.
TCACATCTGATAAATGTGGCTGGGGAACTCTGCCACTGTAACTACAGAGAATGGGGGTGGACAGCTTCCTGATAAAGAGGGGATACAGTTGGTCAACACACACATAAAACTGTATGCCAACAAATTTAGATATCTTACATGAAGTAAATTCCTAGGAAGATACAAACTATCAAAACTGACTCAAGAATAAAGAGAACATCTGAATAAACTCATAGCAAGTAAAGAAATTGCAGTAGTAATTTTAAAACTTCCCACAAAGAAAAGCCCAGGCCCAGATGGCTTGACTCATGAGTTCTTCCAAGTGTTTAAGGAAGAAAGTGCCAATTCTTCACAAACTCTTCCAAAAGAAAGAAAAGAAGGAAACACTTCCCAACTCATTCTGTGTGACCTGATTCCAAAGCCAAAGACGTTATAAGAAAAGAAAATTACAGACCCATGTCTCTTGTAAATATAGACACAAAAATCCTGAACAAAATCCTACCAAACCAAATCCAGAAACATATAAAGGATTAATCACCATGATCCAGTAGGATTTATCCCAGGAACACAAGGTTGGTTTAACAGCCCAAAATCAATTAATCATATCAATAGGATCAAGGGTAATGCCGCATGATAATCTCAATAGATGCAGGAAAAGCACCTGACAAACTCTAACACCTTGTCATGACCAAAGCACTCAGCAAACTAGGAATAAAAGGGAACTCTCACTATCTGATGAAATGTATCTACCAAGAAAACCACAACTAACATCACACTTAATGGTGAAAGACTCAATGCTCTCCGCCTAAAATCAAGAACAAGCCAAATATGTCCATGCTCATCCCTTCTATTCAACATTGTATAGGAGATTTTAGCCAAGGCAATTAGGCAAGAAAAAGAAATAAATGGCATCCAGATTGGCAAGGAGGAAATAAAGCTATCTCTATTTTGACATGATTTTATATAGAGAAAATCCTGATGAATCCACTAAAAAGCTGTTAGAACTAATGAAGAGATTCAGCAAAGTTTCAAGACACAAGAGCAATATACAGAAATCAATTGTATTCTATACACTAGCAATGAATATCTGAAAGTTTAATAAACTCATTCCATTTAGAATTGCATCAAAAATAAAATACTTAGGAATAAATCTTTTAAAGAAGTACAAACTCTGAAAAGTTCAAAATATTTTCGAAAGAAGCTAAAGACCTAAGTGAATAGAAAGATATCCCATCGCAGGTCAATGGATAGAAATAACATTGTTAAGTTGGCAATATTGCTCAAATTGATCAATATAGATCAATATAGTGCAATTCCCAACAAAATCCCAACTGTCTTATTTCTTCCACAGAAATTGACAAGTTTATCCTAAAATTCACAGGGAAATATAAAGTGCCCCGAAAGGCAAAAAACATCTTAAAAGTGAACAAAGGGGCCTGCCCCATGGCTGAGTGGTTAAGTTCATGCACTCCACTTCCACGGCCCAGGGTTCCACCAGTTCGGATCCTGGGCGCGGACATGGCACCACTCCTCAGGCTATGCTGAGGCGTTGTTCCACATAGCAGAACCAGAGGCACTCACAACTAGAATATACAACTATGTACTGCGAGGGAGAAGAATAAAAAAGAAGAAGAAGAAGATTGGCAGAAGTTGTTAGCTCAGGTACCAATCTTGAAAAAAAAAAGAACAGAGGTAGAAGACTCACAATTTCCAATTTCAAAAACAAATTCAATTTCAAAATTAAAGAACAATAGTGAAGACAGTGTGGCAGTTACAAAAGGACAGCATATAGGTCAATGGAACAGAATCAGAGTTCACACATCAGCCTTCACATTTATGGTCAATTGGTTTTCAACAAGGATGTAAAGACAATTCAATGATGAAGGGAGAGAATTTTCAACAAATGGTGCTGGGACAATTGAATATCTACATACAAAAGAATGAAATTGGACCCATTCACATTGCACACAAAATGGATCATAGACCTAAATATAAAGGCTAAAACTATAAACCTGTTAGAAGAAAAAATAGGCATGCATCTTTGCGACTTTCAGTTAGGCAAAGCTTTCTTTTTTTTCTTTTCTTTTTTTAAAGATTGGCACCTGAGCTAAGAACTGTTGCCCATCTTCTTTCTCCTTCTTCCTCTTCTCCTTCTTCTCCTTCTTCTCCTTCTTCTTCTTCTTCTCCTTCTTGCCCCCGAAGGCCCCCTAGTACATAATTGTATATTGTAGTTGTGATTGCTTCTGGTTGTGCTGTGTGGGATGCCGCCTCAGCATGACCCAATGAGCAGTGCCATGTCCACTTAGATAAGACACTCAAAGCACAAGGAGCAATGGAAAAACAGATAAATGAGATATGATCAAAATTTAAAATCTTTAAGCTTCAATGGACACCATCAAAAAAGTGAAAAGACAACCCATAGAATGGGAGAAAAAATTTGGAAATTATGTATCTGATAAGAGAATTACATACAGAAAGTGTAAAGAACTCTCACAACTCAATAATAAAATACAAATAACCCAGTTAAAAAATTGGCAAAGCATCTTAATAAATAGATCTCCAAATATATACAACTGTCCAAGAAGAACATGAAAAGATGCTCAACATCACTAATCATTAGGGAAATGTGAACCAAAACCACAATGGTATACCACTTCACAACCACTAAGATGGCTATAATCAAACAGACAGCTAATAACAAGTGTTGATGAGGGTGTGGAGTAATTGGAAGCCACATACACTGCTAGTGGGAATGGAAAATGATGCAACCACTTTGGAAAACAGCATGGCAGTTCCTCAAAAGATTAAACGTAGAGTTACCATACGATTCAGCAATTCCACACCTGTGTATACCCAACAGAAATGAAGACATATATCCACACAAGAACTTATACACAAACATTCATAGAAACATTATTCAAAATAGCCCCGAATTGGAAAAAATCCAAATGCACATTAACTGATGAACTGATAAAATATTCAGACAATGGAATGAATATTACTTGACAATAAAAAGTAATTTAGAGTGGCTACAAGTTATAACATGGATGAATCTTGAAAATGTTATGCTGTCAAAGAAACCAATCACAAAAGAGCACATATTATATGAATCCTTTTATATGAAATGTCCAGAATGGGTGGGGTGGTTGGGGAGAAATGGGGAGGACTGCTAATGGGTGGAAGGCTTCATTTTGGGGCAATGAAAATGTTCTCAACTTGATTTTCATGATGGTTGCACAAGTCTTTGAATATATGAAAAACCATTTAATTGTACACATTTAATTATATGGTATGTGAATTATGTCTCAATAAAGCTGTTATAGAAAATAAAAAGCAATGTTTTAAGTCTTGGGATAAGATGCAGATCATAAAATGTTGAGAGTGAAGCATTCCAGGTTTAGTGAAAACATCCAATGGATCTTCAAGAAAGCTTCTAATCCTTAAATTCAGTTAAAGTGATATTGCAGAGTTTATTTCCTCTTAAACTTGCTTTATTCGGCAACTTAGATTTCTTTAAGATTGGATATTTCAATAAAGAGTTGTCTTTTTATCTTAAAGTTTCAGGAGAGGAAAGATGTTAACTCTTCTTACCCTGGAACACCCCCAAGTCACTAAATTTCCACATGACACTGTTCTAATGACAATCTTGGCCAAGGCTCAAAACTCTCCCGACTAGTATTTGTTAGCTAAACAAACAGAAACGCAGCAAAGTTACTCACGTTATAGGCCCTTGATAATGAACTTAAGGTGAATTAAGCAGTAGAAGGAAATATTGATGAGAGGTTCCCTTTCAATTTCAATGCCCTGGAATTGGTAGCTTTTGGAGAGGTTCCAAACTTTACTTCAGAGTGTCAGTGAGTCAGGTCTCAAAGTTAAGTTTCTTTCATGACCTAGAATTGAGACCAAGTACAATTAGTGAAGCAACTGAGATTCCTCTAATAGGTCCAGAAATCAATCCCAGTTGTAAGAGAAATTGCAATTGAGGTAGATACGTCTGCAGCCTCTTTGTGCACAAAGGTTTTGAATGCAGAATACATCTCAATCATAATGAAGCAATATGTTTTGGGGTTCTTTCCTGATTTTTATTGTTTCCTTCCTTCTACTGATTTTAGGCTTTGTTCTTATTTTTGCAATTCCTTTAGGTGCACGGTTAGATTGTTTATTTGAGATTTTTCTTGCTTGTTGAGGTAGGCCTTTATTGCTATTAACTTCCCTCTTAGAACTGCTTTTGCTGTATCCCATAAATTGTGGCATGCCATATTTTCATTTTCATTTATCTCCAGACATTTTTTTGATTTCTCCTTTGATTTCTTCATTGACCCAATTGTTGTTCAGTAGCATTTTGTTTAAATCTCCACATATTTGTGGCTTTTCTGATTTTCTTCTCATAGTTGATTTCTAGTTTCATACTACTGTGGTCAGGAAATATGCTTGGTATTATTTCAATCTTCTCAAATTTATTGATATTTGTTTTGTGCCCTAATATATGATCAATCCTGGAGAATGCCCCATGTGAATTTGCAAAGAATGTGTATTCTTCAGTTTTTGGATGGAATGTTCTGTATATATCTACTAAGTCCATCTCGTCTAATGTGTTATTTAAGAGCAATGTTTCCTTATTGATCTTCTGTTTGGATCATCTATCCATTGGTGTAAGTGTAGTGTTAAAGTCCCCTAGTATTATTGCGTTACTATCTATTTCTCCTTTTATGTCTGTTAATAATTGCTTTATGTATTTGGTGCTCCTATGTTGGGTGCATAGATATTTATAAGTGTTATATCCTCCTATTGTGTTGTTTCCTTTATCATTATGTAGTGCCCTTCTTTGTGTCTTGTTCCAGTTTTTATTTTAAGTCTATTTTATCTGATATAAGTATTGCTACTCCAGCTTTCTTTTCATTGCCATTTTCCTGGAATATCATTTTCTATCTCTTCACTTTCAGTTTGTGAGTGTCTTTAGGTCTGACGTGTGTCTCTTGTATGCAGTATATTTATGAGTCTTGTTTTTTATCCAATCAGCCAGCCTATGCCTTTTGATTGGAGCATTTAGTCCATTGACATTTAAAGTAGCTATTATAAGTATGTACTTATTGCCATTTTGTTACTTTTGAATGGGTGTTTTAGTAATTCTTCTCTGTTCCTTTCTTCTTCTCTTCCTCTCTTCCGTTGTGGTTTGATGGCTTTCTTAATATTATGTTTGGGTTCCTTTCTCTTAATTTTTTATATATTTATTTTATGTTTCAGGTTTCTGATTACTATGAAGTTCATATATAATAACCTACATATTCAGCAATCTATATTAAGTTGATAGTCTCCTTAGTTCGACCTCTTTCTAAAAGCTCTAATCTTTTATTGTTCTCCTCCCACATTTTATGTTTTTGATAGCATAGCTAACCTCTTTTTTTGTGTGTATGTATCCATTACCCTCTTATCATGGAAATAGGTAATTTTAGTACTTTTGTCTTTTGACCTTCATATTATCTTCATGGGTGGTTGATCTGCTAGGTTTATTGTATTTTTGACTTTACCAGTGTTTCTATTGGGGTTTTTTTTCGGAAAATTTTCTTATTCCAATTTACATCCAGAGAAATTTAGAAGCAATTCAGCAGAACTCCCTGAAATTAAGCAGTCATAATGATTCATGAATATCCAGAGCTTTGTTTGGGAATTGGGGGGCGGAGGGAGGTGTGGTGGTTGGTGTAAACTGATTGCATTTCTAACATACTGCATTTTAGGAGCTGTGGAGGGTGAAAGTTCCTGAAACCCAACACCCATTTCCAGAAGAGTAACAACGAAGTTCCACCTACAAGAACTGATGGGCATTGCTCATCTGCCCATAGGAAGGACTGACACGTCTAGAGCTTTATGGACTATCCTGGGGAAATTGAGGGGGAGTGGTCCAAACTTCCACCACAGTTCAGCCACAGCCTCAAGAGAGGATTATGCAAACCGAGCTAGCTCATGTCACTAGACTTGAGTCTCCCAATATTAATAAGCCTCCGTGCAAGGCTAGAGACGGGACTAGCACACACTACGCCTCCCTCTCTCTCTTGGATGGTAGCAGGGCCACTCCCCAAGGTGTGCACATGTGTGCACACACGCATACTTGTCCCGCTCTGTTTTCCAGCTCCCCTAAGCAGGGCACCTATATCCGTACAAGACATTACACCTGTTTTTATGCAGATTGCATTATTCATATTGTACTTGTATATTCTATATTCTACTTTTAAAAGATACTTGCTTAAAGACCGTCTATTGCACAAAAAGCATAGATTAATTTAATTTTAAGGATGTGTTACTCTTAATACTATTCAAGAACACCTTCCTCTGGCAAGTGCCCTCTTTTCTACAGAGAAAACCTTTGAGAGTCTTTTGCACATGATGCTTACACTATAAAGGTGCTTGGGCAATCCTTGATAGTAGTGGCTGATGTGTAACGGTGGCAGCAGGACTTCTGCCATTTGAGAGGCAACAGAGTAGTTGAGAGCCTGGCTCTGAGTCAGATGCACCTGGATTCAAATGTTTGCTGTTTTCAAGCTTCGAAGACTTGGGCAAGTTCCTTAATCTCTCTGCCTTAATTTCTTCATTGGTGAAATGGGAGTGTTAATTTCTTCCTTAAAGGCTTCAGTGAGGATTACAAAAGACAATAGATGTATTATATGCAATTATATGAAAGTTGATAAAATATGGTTTAAAAATTGGAATTTAAACTTATATCTCTGAGCTCTGGTAAAGAAGCGCACATTTATCAGAAATATTTTAGTAGTTTTCATGGTCAAAATGCCAAAAAAAGCTAAAATTAAACTTCCTTCCAACTTTGACTTGTTCTCTTCCATTTCTAAGCAAGTGAGACACAACACCCTTAGTTTGACTAGTTCAACGGTTATATTGGTCCATAGCCTTAGAATCCTTTAAGACCTAGCCAGAAGGAGGGGAACATATTTCTTGATCTCTAGAATGAACAAAAAGCAATGCAGGAAAGCTCTCAAGCAAAAAGGACGCACAATCTTTCCTTATCCTCTGAACTGAACAGTCCCTAAAGACACCAGAGTATCTTCCTCTCTCATTTGAGAGTTTCACAGGCAGTTCCCATGTCAGAATGGCAGAAATCCAGTGGTTCATTTGTAGAAGTGAGTTATGTGGAAGTCAGAGTCCACTCTCCAGGGAAACCATATTATGCATGGCGCCCAGCTATGTTTAGCCCATAATGCTCTGAAGTAGAGTTCCAACAGAACTATAGGACTTGGCCACTCAATGAACAGTATTTTTACAGGGAGATGTGTTCAGGGGTCCAACTAAGGATGCCCGGAATGAGGGACTTGTCCCTCCCCAACTATCCCCGACTTCTAAGTCACCTAGGGTGGAAAATCTCCCTAATAGATGGTTGGAAGGAGGATAATGAGGTGTGGAGCTGGAGGATTTCAGAGTTTGGTGACTAGGGGATGATGTGTTGTGAGAAGCTGAGAATTCGTCCTTGCTCAGCTTCACAGCAGCTCCTGACACACTTCCTTTCTTTTCATCCACTGACCCTGATAATCAGTCTTCTTCCTTCTGCCTCCACAGCCACAAACAACCTCTTCCTTCAGAGAAGAATTTCTGTCTTCTCGTTTTGGATCAGAACAAGGAATTCCCTTCACTTGCCTGGTCCTGAAGTGAATACACAAAGTTTGTCAGATACTCTATGGAGTTGAAAACCATTTCCCTCTGACCCCCTTCTCAGTACTGCTAGCAGGTTCTACAGGTCAAGGTCAAAACCCTAGTTAATGGTCAGTGTTTTTTTCTACTTAAGGAACTGGTGTGAGGTTTATCCATATTCGAGGGGGAATCATAGATTTAGGCCTTAATGATAAACATTTCATTGAGAGATGTAGCTGATGGAGGTTTAGGGGTGAAGAGCATGACAATGGGGTTGTGTGGCACAAAATAGGGTAAAATGGCAGTGTGAGTAGCACCCTCTAGTGTTGAGGAGGAGCTGTGAGCGGAGCGAGGTGGCTGAGAGAAGGGGTGTGTTACAGAGTCGTCTCTATGTCTTTGGTCTAAGTCCACTCCTGCTGGAGCAGGAGCCCCAGATGCTGGGTTTGGCTGCTCAGAGACTTCTGAATAAAGTGCTTCAAGGACAGCATTTGGGAATGACACCACAACTAAGATGCCATCAAAAGGGACCAGGGAGAGAGGTGAAATCCATGTGACAGATAATGAAATAGGCAGTGGGGGAAGGTAGGCCAAAGCAAGAGATCCTGGTGGAGCCTGGAGAGACTCCCAGCCTCTACCTGAGGGAGCGCTATAAGCATTTCCCCTTCTAGGATTCTCAGGCTTGAAGAGGGAAGGAAACTTTTGAAGGCACTCATTAGATGTGCATATCATTCCTCAGATTACCACCAGTCTTGCCTGGGCTAAGGACAAGAGTGTCAAAATAGGAGTGAGGAGCACTTGGAGCATCTGGGCAGGTGAAGCAAGCAGAAGTAAAAGCCACAAGGCTTAACAAGCAGGTATAGGGAAGAGTTAGTCATTACATGCCCTTAATTGTTTGTGACTTCAGATGCCTCCTTGGTTTGGCCCTCATTAGCCTTTCCAACTCTGGCTACTCTGATCTTTTGTTGAAGTTGACATTTGTCATCATGCTGACCCCATTCTAAATACAGACCAGGTTTCACTCATTGGCTCAGCCCTGCCTCCGTCCTGTCCTATGGAGTGTGAAGAGCTATGAGGAGAACCAGTCAGCTCCTGGACTTTCTTCCTTTCTGTCATTTGCTTATTGAGCACCTACTATGTGCCAGACACTGCATTAGATGCTGGGGACATAACAGTGAACAAAACTGACCAAAATCTCTGTTGTTATGGAGTTTACCATCTAGTGGAAGAGGCAGACAAAAAAATAATAAATAGCAAAAACACAATCTATGATATATTGTGTTAAAGCTGGAAACGGGTATATGGTGGTTAAAATTGGACATAGAGTGGCAAAAGGGGTGACTTTTGAATGAAAATTTGAAGGAGATTGTATTAGCCTGTATTAGAGCTATCCTAGAAGGATACTGCAGTCTAGGCACCTCAAACGGCAGACATTTACTTTCTCACAGTTCTGGAGGCTGGAAGTCCAAGATCAAGGTTTTGGCAGGGTTGGTTTCTGCTTAAGACCTCTCTTCCTGGCTTTCACATGGTTCTGCCACTTACTAGCTGTGTATTTTTAAGAAAGTTACTTCACCTCTTTGAGCCTTGGTTTGTTCATCTGTAAGATTGGGATAATAAAGAACCTGCACGGAAGAGGTAGAATGAGGATGAAATGAATTAAAGTACAAAATGTGTTAGAATAGTGTCTGGTCCACAGTAAGTGGTATACAAATATTCACTTTCATTGTTATAAATGTTTGCCTTCTTGGCAACTATGCGTACTGCAAACTAGCCAATCTTTGGTGACTCCAAATGTGTGAGTTGCCATCTCCTCTCCTATGAGGTTCAGATGGGCTTACCAGGTTTTCATAGGCAGCAAACACAGTCAGAGATGAAAGCACAAACTAAATGAAAGAGTCCAATAGGAAAAGACAAGAGGCATTTGATGGGAACACTTGGTTGGAATACCAAATCCACAGGGCCAGAGGTGGGCTCAAAGTTTGAAGTGCAGAGAGCCAAGGTTTGGAGTCAGACAGAAGCGGGGCAGAGTTCCGAGGAAGAAGGAGAGTTCAGAGTGACAGCAGGCCAGGAATGATTGAGAGCGTGTCCAGGATGGCTGAGGCAAGGCTTCACCTCCCCACTCAGCTCCGTCAGGAGAGCTCCATTAAAGGCCCCGGACAGGCTCCATTAAAGGCTTGCAGTGGGAGGCTGATGCTCACCACAATTCTTCTGGCTCCATAACCTCCCCACAGTGTTAAGTATAGAAAGAACCAAGGTACCAACCAGCAGGCCTCTAATACTTTTATGTGCTCTGGCTTCCCAGCCCAGGCTTCTGGGCTGAGAGATAATATTTGGAGGTGGGTAAAGGTCTAGAGGGACTAGGCTCAGCAAGAATCAGTGGAAGCCAGGATGAATATGCAGGGATGAGAATAATTGAATCTGAGCTTCCATATAGTACATAAAGATTTTGAATATGCTAAGCAAGATATCTTCCAGTTTTGTGCAGGGTTGAGTAGACCAGATGTTTCATCTCCAGTGCTGCCTCAACCCAAAGGTCACTGGTGTGTTTGAAGGTATTTTATGCCTCTCTATTGGGAGTCTGTGGCTTTTCTAGGTGCCAACCACTAGGGTGTTACTAATGATCAGTTAATATGGGAATTTGGGGTAAATAATGGTCTGGAAGCTATAAGAGCTACGGAATGGTGTACCTTGGGTGGTGGAACAATGCATTGAATTATTATATGACAGTTTTGTGGTGGTAAGGAACATTGACAAGGAAATTGTCTGTAAGCAATGTTTACAGGCTGCCGTGGAGGCACAGTGCCCTTTGCTTGTGTTTGTGGAACTTGAGGGACCATTTTGAGGGCAGCTTCCTATTGCCTGGTTTTGTTGTATAATAAAGAATTTGGCTGGTCTTTGTCCCTGGTTCCTGGAAGGACTCTCTAAATCCTTGGGATTTCCTGAGCAATAGGAGCATCTTTATTATTCTTGGTGGGTTCCTGGATAGTTTCAGGGTGAGGGCTGGCCACGCTGGAAAGACACACTGTGTGGTTAGAAGTTTGGGGATTTGAGCCACATGATCCCAGCCTAACCTCCCAAGCTCTGGAGAGGGAGATGGGGCTGGAGATGGGGTTCAATCATGAGGCCAATGATTCAATCAATCATACCTACATAATGAAACCACAATAACAACTGTGGACACCTGAGCCTCCTAGGTTGTTAATGATACATCAATATGCTGGGAGGGTGACGCATCCTGAGCACATTAAAGCTTCAGATTTCCTCTCAGATCTCATTTTACGTGCCTCTTCACTTGACCACTTCTTCCTTGTATCCTTTACAGTAAAACTGTAATCGTAAATATCGTGCTTTCCTGAGTTCTGTGAGTCATTCCAGTGAATTATGCAATCTGAAAGGGTAGTAAGAACTGAAAGTTTGTAGCCAGTTGGTCAGAAATGTGGGTATCCTGGGTTACAACACAGGTTTCTTAGTCAATATTAGGATAGATAAAGCCATACTATGAAGTTAAAATGTGACAAAATAAAAAGGAGATCTAAGCATGATGCGAAGCCAAGCCAATTAGGAAGAAATCAGTTTCATCAGGACTTTTTGTAAAGTGTTCACAGCCCCTGGTAAATAGCTATACTGGGCCTCGAGTTTTGCGGTGCCTGCATGGGTGTTTGTTATGTTATCGTTTATTTTTTCCCCCATATGAATATAAGCCCCATGAATGCAAGGATGTTTCTGTCTGTTTTGCTCACTGCTGCATCTTTAGCACCTAAACTGTGCCTGGCACATAGTAGGTGCTCAATATTTGTAGAGTAAGCAAGTAAACTCTTTCATAATTAAAAAAACAGCAATGTGTTAGGAGTAGAGTTTCCTCCTCTTCCCTGGTCATGGTGCCAGTGTTTCCCTAGTTTGCCCAGTGTTTCCCAAGACTGCCCCTTGACCTATAACTTTCCTAGTGGGGATAAATGATTTCTGTCATCTTACAAACCCAAGTGACTCTTCTGGCATGAGACTTAAGGGTTTCTGTGGTGGTGAAGTTTTGGCATCATGGCCCAGCTCACATTCACTTCTTTGGAATTGTGTCCTGCCCTCAGTTCAAGCTAGGGAGTGAGTCTGAGTGGTCACATGGCAACTCTCTGCACGTCTGCTCTGGTCTCCTTTCAGCGGATCACCTTCTGTGCTTGGATATGTTCCAAATACAACAAAAAACCCCCACATCTATATGACTGTACAGACCAGTTACCATCTGACTGAGTCTTTTTATCTCTTAGTTCTAATGTTCCAGAAAGAAAATTTGGATGAGCCAAGTCTATGAATTGTTGCTTTCAGTTAGGTACAATTCTTCTTCCCCAATTAGTTGCAAGTTACTGGGAGGGGGAGAGAAAGAAGAGGAGAGTCTCCTTGGAGAGGTAACACTGTGCTGGATGCATCAGTTTTGATGCCGTGGGTCTGAGGCCAGGTAGCCAGGATTGGGGTACAGGTGACTAAAACCTTCAACTTCCAGAAGAACTTACTTCTCTTCTTGGCTTCAGTTATTTGGGTGGTAATATAGATACCCAGGGAATGAACTTGTAAATTACTTGGTGAACTGTCAGGAATTGCCAGACATCTTTGACTATCTTAGGGACCTGCTTAGTAATTTCTGAGAGATGGCCAAGTGGCATGATAATGTCTTTATACTAGCTGGCCAAGGTGCATCATCAGGAAAGCATTCTTCCCTTTGTCACTTGCCTTATGTGAATGAGGCTCTAGACACTGGAAGTTGTGGCATCATTTAGCCTTCCACCAACAGACCTGGCCAGCAGAAGTGGAACATGGTCTCAGATGGTGACTGCATTGAGGCCCCAGTAGTTTTTATAGAGTGGCATTCATTTTTTACCCTTACATTGGAGTTCATGGGAAAGAACTGAAATTCCATGGCCTAGCTGCAACTGACCTCATCCCCTAGCTGAATCAACAAATGGCATCATTGTCCCCTTGACTGGTAGGGCCATCAAGAACATTGCCTAACACTATCAGAAGACCTACACAGTTCTGGGTCAGTGGTCACTGCTCACCTCTCTGCAATCCACGCAAGCCATCAGAGTAGGTATGTGATATAGTTTCTCTCAAATCTGGAGCTTAGAAGTAAAATAGCCTCCAGAAGTTGCTGGTGCATTTCTCTGGGTGTGATGCTAGGGATGTGCTGGGAAATGTATGATGGCAATTACAGGGGCTTGGTACTCTCCTCCCATCCTTGCCAGCTGCATGGGGAGTGTGAGAGCCAGAACTTTCAACCCTTGTCTTTAGTTTCCACCACATCCCCTTCACTCATATGGGCAATGGAAGACCAAGAAAACTGAGAGCCTCAGTTTTTGTTCCAATATATCCCCTAACTTGTGGTTGTCAAGGGATGAGCCAGACCCAGGGATGGGGTATCTTTGAGGGTTCACATATTTCAGGAACTATTGGAAATTGCATCCTGCAATGGCCAAGTTAAAATTAAATAGGCTGAAGTTAGGCTACAAAATCCAAATAAGGCTAGATGAGCAGAGCTGACCAAATTATGAAGACAGACCACAGAATGAGGGGAAGCAATGTATGGGAAGGGTAGAAGCATGTGGAAGAAAGGAAATCTGGAGGAAACCTTTGATCCAGAGTCCACATTCTTGTGGAGGTATTTTATTTGGTGTCCATGGCTATTGATGCAGCTGTGCTGGAATCCAACAAAATAGCCAAAGCAAAATGGATGTGCAGGTCCAGCATAGTTAGTATCAAGTCTTTCCAATTCTACATCCTTATCAACTCTCAAATCTTTCCATCCCTCTCTCCCATGCAGTTGTTTCCTAATTCTCGGAGATTCCTCCTCTTAAACACTTCTCCATCTACTTCTATGGTGGCCAGAGTGACCTACCTAAAGCACAGATTTGAGTTAAGTACCTTCAGTGCTTCCTCATTTCCTACAGGATTAAATACTAATGTTTGAGATAGCATATAAGTTCTTCCTGACTTAAGTACCTTCAATGCCTCCCTATATCCTACAGGATACAATAGTAATGTCTGAGATAGCATGTAAGACTCGATGATCTTGGCCCAGTTTATTTCTCCAACCTCATCTCTCACCACTTCCCCCCTCTCTCTAGCCACAATGACATTGGTATTTCCTGGAACATGCCCTTCTACTACATTCCTTCATGACTTAGTTCCTCTGGATACTGTCTGGAATGGTCTACTCTTATCTGTCTGGCAAATTCCTGCCAGTCCTCTAAGACTTTCTGCCTGAGTTCTTTTCTGACTTATCAAGGTAGAGTTGAACACCCTTCTTCACAGACTTCCTCGACTTTAGTACCTACTGCAGTGAATTGTAATGATTTGAAAATCTGTTCTAGGGAGCACGGACCATGTCTAATTAATTTTCATTCCTTCAGAGCCTGGCACAGTGCCTGACACATAGTAGGGTCTCAAACTGTCTTTGAATAGGGAAGTAAAATGCTTCGTTTAAAAGGAGAAGGAACTTGTAAACCAGTTCATGTTGTTGATAATCTCTTAGATCTAAGATTTGATGTCTGAAGTATGTGATATTGATTCCTTCATTGGTTCAACAAGTATTTATTGAACATCTACCCTAAGCCAGGCATGGGAATACAATGATGAACAAAAATAGATATGTTCTTTACTGCTCTTGGGGAGTTGAGGATTTATTGGAGGAAACTGTTACTGCATTTGTTTGAAGTATTAAATGAAATAGAACATATTCTGGGTTAGCCATGATGTCAGTCTGAGATCTTTCCTAACACAAGGCTTTCTGCGGTATGGGGTCAAAGCCTTTGCCTGTTGGACTACTTGGCCTTTATGCATGCTGCAAGTTTGTCTCTAGTTCTTCAGTATAGAAAACCATTGTGGTTGATAACAAATTAAAAAACAAACACATAAAATAGTTGAACATCTTGTTTTAATCCAAGCAAAACTGTCTTGAGAAATCCGTAGAGGGTTGGAATACATCAGTGACTTTACAGTGTACCACGTACTTTTGCATTTATAGTGGTATTTGGTTTTGCTCATGTTGCTTAAGAGGTTTACCTTTCTTGAACTTGGCTGTGCTGTTTTCCTTCCAGCCCCTCAGCTGGAGGGGGTAACTAACTAGGAATTGCTGCAGAACAGAAAAGCAATATTCTTCCTTTTGTGGCACGCTGCTGTGGCAGAGACACGCTGCCACAAGGGTTACACTTCAAAACCCTCTTTTTGATATATACAAAGATTATAAACAAAGCACAAGGCAAAGCAGAGTTGCAATTTCAGCTTGAGTCCAAAGTAGCTCATTTCCTAAATCGAAGCTACAGTTACTCTGTTTAATTAGGAACTTTAAAATAAATCAAGTTTTAAAAAAGTTACAGGATTATGTAACAATTAGTCTACTAATATTCCCCCCTTTTCTGAGGTCTCAAGAGAAAAACAAGTTTTCTCGATCATCTTTTTACAATAAAAATCGTAGGCCAGGTGCAGCTTTCAAGGTTCCTTCTGAGATTTAGGGAAAGAAGGAAATGGGAAAGGATAAAATTACACATTATTTCATATCTTTTCCCAGTTCTAAACAGAAACCTACTTCATCCTTCCGACAGATTAGTTTTCCAAAAAAGAGTTTGGGCTTTGCCTAAGATCCCTCTGGAGCCATTGTCCTGTCCATGTAAATGCAACCCCAGGAAGATTAGGATAGTGATACATTTCATCTATAAATTTCAGTGTAAAATAGCTGGATGCAAAGCGTTGCGTTCTCTATCTCAATGGCAGCCACTATCTATCTACAAATGGGCATTGCTTTTCTCAAAACTGGACTCTGTCCATATCCCGAATTAACTTTACAATTGTAGTTTGGCTCCTTGTCTTTGGCGGGCAGAATTGCAGCTGTGATGAGGGGAGTTCTTGCACTGGTTAGGTGGCCAGGCAAGGTTACCAAGGGGCTCACTCCAGCTTCAGAAAGGGCAGCAGGTCATCCGCACTCCCTGGAACAGGATCAGCTCCACTTCCAGAAAGCGGATCGTTCCCAGTCTCAGAAACTGGGAGCAGATCATCCCCACTTCCCGCTCAAGAAGGAAGGCAGTCACCGCCAAGCTCTCTGCCCCCTGGGCCTCTGGACTTGACTGTCCCCAACAGACCTTCAGAGGATCTGAATGTGGCCGACTTCTTCATGTCTGCAAGCTTCCCGCAGATGGCAGAGCCCACGGCGAACAGGGCAGCTGTCGTCTTTTGTTTCACGTGGGCGTTGGAGACCTGAACCTTGCGCCAGCTCTTGGGCAGATGCTGCCTCAGCCCCACCAAGGCCTCGAGGCCCAGCTTCCTCTTGAGCTCCACGCAGCGTCTCTCTCTGGCTGCCAGCGTGTGGCACAGGGCGACAATTTCCACCTCCAATTCAGCGAACTCGGATATGGGCTCCCTTTGCGCGGCCTCTGTGAGCCTCTGGCTGGGCAGTTGGGTGGAATTCCTAAGCGGGCTTAGAGGTCTCTGTCATGGCTCCGGGCATGGACTGAGAAAAAAGATGTTCCTTAAGAGTCTAGGGCCGATTCTTGGTGCGGAGAGTGGAACTGGTGGCCAGTGGAGAAATAATCTTGACCAGCAGAGGCGACATCGAGGCCTGTGGGATCAGACTCTCGCCAGCGGGTGGGACTCTAGGCGGGAGGGACCCGCGTCTCTGCCGGAGGAGAGGACACCCAGGCGGTGGGAGGCCGTCGCCGCCCACGAGGCCCACTTCCGGTGTGTGTGCGGTGGGGGGGGGGGGGGGCGGGGTCGGCCAGGTAGGGGTCGCGGCGCGGGACTTCTGGGGGAAAGGCGGCCGCAGGCGGAACCAGCTCTGCCCAGGCCGCTCGCGCTGGGAGCCCGGTTTGGCTCTCATGGCGACCTGTGAGGTAGGCGGTGCTGTGGTTATTATCAGAGAGAGAGGTTTCTTCCCTCCTGTCACAGCGGGTGACAGGTCCCCGCCTTCAAGCCCTGTCCGACTCCCCTTAGGACCTCCTTCTGCCACAAAGGCCATTCCAAACCCTTGAAAATCCTTTGAACCTTTTGTACTAAGAGAAGTTTACAAACAAGCCCAATACGTGAAATAAAGGAGAACTGCGCCAAAGTGGGGCAGGGAGCCCAGGAGGTCTGGCCTCTACCGTCCCCGTTTTCCCTTCCCAGGTTCCCGCAGGGGCCTCAGAAACTCCTGGCCCCTCTCGCATAGTGGGCTTGAGCGCTGCTCAGAACTCCTGCCTCCAGTGGAGACTGATGCTCCGGCCCGAAGCATCCACAGCGCCAGGGACTGGGGAGAGCAGAGCCCAGAAAGTGAGTCTGACCAGTCACAACTGGCATTTTTGGGGGGAGAGGGAGGGAGAGAATGAGTAAATCTATAATAGTTGTGTCAAATTTATGCTTAATAAAAGCAAAGACTATTGTGAGAATTTAGGAGAGAAGGAATAAGATGTGCAAATGTATGGAACATGGATTTTCAATATTGTGGTTGGATTTTCTTTCTTTCCAAGCATCCACTCACATTTCTGAAAGCATGTCTGCCCACCTACATGGTTATCAGTTGTGGGAGGTGGTCTGCACAGTAAAGTTGAAGCAGTTAGAGTCTGTCAGGATGTCAACCCCCCATATCCCCTATTTCTACTCAGAGCTTGTAATTGAAACAGTGGAAGAATCAGGACTTCAATCCAGTGAGGGCAGGTGGTCAGGTATCACTTAGCTGCTTGTCTGGCTGCGCATTCTCAGGGAATAGCCTTGAGGAAGTTCTAGATTCCAGTGATTTTGTCAGACATGCTGGTAGTTCTTGCAAGCGTGATCTTGTGGAACGTGATAGATCCTCAGCAAATTTCAGCAGTTTGCCATACTCATGTCGCTGCAGTGAAGCATCTAGCTGGGCATCCAAACCAGCTTCAGCCCTCCTTTGGGTTTATCTTCAGTGACCCTTTCACGTAACTCAGTAGTGTCTATTATTGCCTTGCCCTGAAGCATGTGCCTCCCTAGATTGAAAAAATGAGAATTGTTCTTGTTGGAAACATGAAGGCTAATGAGGGATTTGGCTATGTATATAAAGGCCTGAAAAGGGCAGCAAGGACTGCCTAAAACCTATGTTGTTCCAGAGAGTGGACTTTTTCTCCATTGCCTGCAGAAACACTAGTGGTTTCAGGAATGTTCTGACTGTGAACCAGAAATCCTCTTTCAAAACTGAAGATGAAGGATAAAGAAGCCCCTGAATTAATAAGCCAAACAACGCAGAATGCATATTGTCCGTTCAAAGTTCAGATTCCAAGTGCCCAGATTTGAACTTGCGCTTGATTATCCTTCTCTGAATTGTTTCGGCCACCAACCTCACTATCTGTTTTCTTGTTTCTATGTTTCATTGTTAAGCTTTGATTCCCTTTGGTAGACTAATGACTTCCCTCATAGCAAAACTGACCTCACTTCTCTCAGCAACTTTGTTTCCAGATCCCAAATCAAAACATGGCCTCTGGAAGGGGCCCTAGGAGCTAGGAATGTTCTGACCTCCTGAGTAGACCTGCACACATCAGTAACACACTGGAACAACGCATTTTGTTAGGCTTTGCATAACCACATAAAAACAACACATGTTTTGAAAACATAGATCTATCAAGTAAAATTTCACTGAAGTTACAGCGATTCTAACCAGCTGTTTGACAATACTATCCTCTTAAGGTATAAAATACCAAACTGTTGCCCCATGGTTCTACAATTTCACGTCTTTAGATTACACAATGAAATAATCTGTATTACATAGAAAGGCTCATAAAACTGTTCATCTGAAACTGAAAGGCTTTTGATGTTATTTGGGCACTAAAAGTAGCCACAATATTTGATTCAGTAACCTATGAAGAAAGAATTTGGGAATTATTTTTGATCCTACAATGGTTTGCTGTCTTTGTTTCCAAGGAAGACACTATTGACCCATTTTTAGTAAAGAATGAACTTTGAGATATTTCTCTAGGAAAGGTGATGGATATATACGAATCCTCTGTAAACGTAAAGGTAAATGGTACAGCAAACGGATGTTTTTTTCTTCATGTTCAGAAGCCTGTATATTATGTTTTATGAATAGATTATTGAAATTTCAATATAAAAGCAAAACCATACCCTTCGCCTGGTCCGGATTGTTTGGGGATGGAAGAAGTGAGATTGTAGTAATTGATACTGCATCTAGAAATGTTTAGGGACTTGTAGCAGTGCCAGCAGGTTTAACCATTTGACTTCTTTTGTTATAAAAGATCAATATGGAGCCTCCTGATTGCATTGACTTGTAAAGTAGTCCACCTTGGTGGTTCAGATTGCTTCTAAAGACCTGGCAACTCACCCTGCAGTCTGGTCATTTGCACTGCTAGATCTAACCATAGCGAGTTTTCTAGAGCTTTATTTCTATTACTACAGAACTACTACCATGAACATTTTGTTCATTTTAGCTGAATGCCAGGAGAAGTGTTTAACTATTTAATTGAGCCTGAAAATAAGGCATATCGTTGAAACCCTCATCCAGTCAGAATGTTTCACAAGTATGAGGGGAAAATTGGTAGTTGGGCTTTTCTTGTGGAAGCTCAGAATATTGTGTCTGATTTCAGTTTACGAGTTATTTTCACTGCCATCGCACATCATAGCCCAGCTCCATCAATAATATATGCAGTGAGTCACCACCCCATAGATATTCTCCAGCATGAACTGGAGTATTTGCTGCAGTTTACAGCTGCAAACGGTATTCCTAGCAATCGCCATATTTCGGTAGTTGAGTTGATATTCATTTAGGACCAGGATGACATTTCCTTTCAGCAGCCCTCCTACGTGGACTAATTAGCTTTTAAGAAAATAGTTCAGGGCCAGCCCCATGGCCGAGTGGTTAAGTTCATGCGCTCTACTTTGGTGGCCCAGGATTTCGCTGGTTCGGATCCTGGGCGCAGACACGGCACTACTCATCAGGCCACGCTGAAGCGGCGTCCCACATGCCACAACTAGAAGGACTGACAACTAAAATATACAGCTATATACTGGGGGGATTTGGGGAGAAAAAGGAAAAAAAAGAAAGATTGGGAACAGTTGTTAGCTCAGGTGCCAATCTTTAAAAAAAAAAAAGAAAATAGGTACATTACAGAATAGAATTTTCCTCTCTGAAGCCCAAACTTATTATCAGGATATTAAATTTGAGCTTGTTACTCACTGCTATTCATTCTCTTCTGTGGTATGTATAATCGTGGCAAGAGTCCCTGGGCGGACCAAATTAAAATTCAGAATCTGGTTGACTCTGGAGAACCAGCATCCTCCTCCTGCCAAGTGTCCATCTGTGTGAGTTGATATGTATGGGATGAAGGGGCTTGTTAAGAGGAGTTTTGTGCACAGATCCTCAGAGGCAGAATAGGAATGACAGGGAGATGGACGGGTGGAGAGAAGGGAAAGGAAAATGATCAAAAGATGAAGGAACATCCCTAGATTAAAAATGAAGATTCTTCTTGTTGGAAACTTGAAGACTGTAGATATAAAGGCCTACAGAGGGTAGCAAGGGCTCCTTAAACACTGTATGTTTTTCCAGAGAATGGACTTATACTTCAATGCTTAAAGAAACGCTAATGGCTCCAGAATTTCTCCTACACTCTGAACCAGAAACTGCCCTCTCAATGCTGAAGATGAAGGGCAGAGAAGCCCATGAACTAAGCTAAATGAAGGGCAATATGGGCAGACTTTGGGGGAATTTCACACTGGAAGTTGTCCTTACTCCCTTTTCTCATTTGGATGAGGAAAGTGGGGGGAACAGATTCTCCCTTCCCAGAAGTTCTGACCTTTGTTTTCTTTTTACATATTGGTGGATAGCATGTTGAAGATAAGTCCTAGGGGCAACAGTGGGGAGTCATCTAAGAGAAGAAAGTGGGCCAAGCTGGCGCGTGAGCCAGAAAAGCCTTGGTCAGTAACAGGCTGATGGATGAGGGTCGTCTGTGCTCTGCCAAGGAACCGAGGGCTTGGTGTATTTCTCTAGTCCAGATCTAGAAATTTGGAGGATGCCTTAAAAGGGAGCAGGGGGTTGTAAAAAAGACAAGATTGACACTTGCCTCACATTTATCACCTTTCTTCCCAACCAGCACATTTCCTGAATTACAGCAATTCCAACAAAGACATAGACTGCTGCTAAAATGTCTGCAAGGGACCCAGATTACTTAACCCTTAACTCAGCAGGAAGATTTAGCAAGAAATTACATCTGGATGATGCTCAGATTTTAAGTACCAGGAGATACACTGGGCAAAGAGAGGACATCTACAGAAAGGACAGAGCTGAAGCAAATGGAAGGGCTGGCCCTGAGCATAGAGGACTCCCAGAAGTCACTGGGGAGACGTGGGGAGGGGGGCTGAAGTCTTGAAGCTTTGGTACTCAGGGTTTAGAACCAGCAAAATGTGGGGCCCAAGCAGTTTGACTTACTTGTATCCACAGGCTTCAGAGGCTTGGGGGCGATCAGGCTATTAATAGAAAACTCATGATCTTTTAAGGTTATGACCATCATGGTGGCTTTGCTAAGGCCTGGCCTCTGCTCCCTAGTTGCTTACCTATTCTTGTCTTAAAACTGTCATGTCTGCTATGGCAGCAGCATAATTACTTTATTTCCTCGATTCTGGGGCACAGTCAAGTCTAAGACATATCTTTGTTTTAATAAGATGTTTTTAGGAGGTAAAACCTCCTATATTAAATCGTGCATTGATTAGAAGATGCAATCCCAATTGTAGAAACATTACAATGCCACAAAATGTGCATCTTAGAATTGAAGAAATACAGTAGTAATGCAGCTACGAACACTAATGCCTCTGCCCGATTCTTCTGCTGGAATTCAGAATGGACCTTGATGGTACTGGTTCCTCTTCCCTTTCTGAAAGAAAGGACAGAAGGGAAATTAGCACTTATTAAATATCTGCTATAATAATAAAAATAAGGGAGACCTCTAATATCTGTTAACTGCTTATTATGTGCCAGGAATTGTTCTAAGTGCTTTCACATATGTTATTTCATTTAATTCTGATAATAATCTTGAGAGGTAGGTTTTAGGAATACAGTTAATATCTGTGAGACTCAGTTTCTCCATCTTTGCAGATCAAAGAACCAAGGTGCACAGAGAATAACTTGTCTGAGGTAACATAGTTTATTTTGGGATATTAATCGATAAACCTAGGGCTGCTTAGGTTTAAAAAAAAAACTCATTGTTTAACTTTTTCTTGTCTTTCTTAAAATTCTGACATAGTTCATGCATATAAAAGTATGTATTCTATATGTACCTTTAAAAAATTATAAATAGGGCTGGCCCAGTGGCGCAGTGGTTAAGTGTGCATGTTCTGCTTCGGAGGCCCGGGGTTCACCGGTTCAGATCTCGGGTGTGGACATGGCACCGCTTGGCATGCCATGCTGTGGTAGGCAACCCACATATAAAGTAGAGGAAGATGGGCACAGATGTTAGCTCAGGGCCAGGCTTCCTCAGCAAAATGAGGAGGATTGGCAGCAGTTAGCTCAGGGCTAATTTTCCTAAAAAAAAAAATTATAAATATAAGTAACTATGTACTCACTACTCAACTAAGAAAGAGTTTTATGTTCCCAGTATTTTTGGAGCTCACTGCATGTGCTTCTTGTTCTCTTTCCTTACCCTCAGTTGACCTCTACTCCAAACTTTGGGGTGATCATTCCTTTTTTTCCTGATAAGTTTTTACCAACTGTGTATGTACCTATAAATAATATATTATTTAGTTTTGCCTGTTTTTTACCTTTATTTCTTCATTTTTACTAAGGTATAATTGACATATAACATTATATTAGTTTCAGGTGTACAACATAATGATTTGATGATCACCATAAGTCTAGTTAACATGGCACCATTTTGGAACTTTATATAAATGGAATCATACCTTCTGTATTCTTCTGTGGCTTGCCCATTGATTTTAGATTCTTCCATGTTGATGGTGTTGCTATAGTTTATTCATTTTCACTGCTGTATAGTAGTCCATGGTATGCATATAGCACAACATATGAATACATTTCATCTATGTAAATTGTTTACTGAGACATTGAGTGACTTGAAGGTCACTTTCTTTGCCGTATCACCCCTGGCTTCAGGCCTGTCTGAAGTCTATTCGTCCATATACAGTTAATGTTTTTTTGTGCGTGTGACTTCATCTTTGTCCATAATAGACTTTTTCTTCCTGAAATATATCCCGAAACATATTTGAAGGGTTATCTCTCCAGCTGCATTTCTTCTGCCTCCCATCATACACTTTATAGTCAGCATATTTATTACTGCAGTTCTGAAAAACACAAGTTCACCGTGCTCTCTTGCCTCTAGGCCTTTGTCCATGTTGCTCTTTCTGACTAGAATGTTTATTTCCTGGCTAATTCTTGCCCACCGATCAGGTTTGTCTGGTTACAAAAGCCTTCCTCCACTACATTCTAGCGTGGGCCTTTTCCTTGAGCTAACAGAGGGGGCTTCCTGCCATCTCCTCAGGGTATAGTCAGAGTTGGTTTTCCAAAGGATCTGACATATTACGGAATAAAACCTCATAGTTATACTTGGTGCCTGGAAAGACTGTATAAAAGGTCTGTTTTGTGTAGTAGTAACTGTAAGAGGAAACATGGAAATACCACTTAGAATTGTCAGTACTCAATTTTAAAATGTCCTTAGGTTGGGCGTAGGGCACAAATCACATCCTTGTTGGTAAAAAAGAAATGGATAAATGCATATTATTTTATTTTGCCTTCAGGACTTTTGGCTAGATTCCCTAGGACTTTCTCCAAGGACAACAAGATAAGTCAGACAGAGAAAGCCAAATACCATATGATTTTCACTCATATGTGGAAGATAAAATAACACCAATAACCGCAAACAGACACACAGATGTAGAGAATAGATTGGTGGTTACCAGAGGGGAAAGTGGGAGCGGGGAGAGCAAAGGGGTAAAAGGCCCCATTTATTGAGTGATGGAGGGCAATTAGACTTTGAGTGCTGCACACAATGTAGTCTACACATAAATCTAAATATAATGATGTACACCTTAAATTTATATAGTGTAATAAGGCAATGTTACCTCAATCAAAAAAATTAATTGTAAAGGAGACCCGTCCCTCTTTGCCTGGAGTTAGTTCCCTGCCATGGGAAAGAAAACTCTCATTTGGTTCCTTCATTGTGTTTTTCTGACACCAGCTGCTTATCTATTCAACATCTCACAAAGAAATACCTCAAGGGATGGTTGGAGATGGGAAGTAAACACCAAATTAGTTGCTTATATACTTGAAAAAGATAAGCTTTTGGTTTTTAAGTAGTTTTAGATTTATATACAAGTTGCAAAGATTATACAAAGAGTTCCTATATCCCCTCACCCAGTTTCCCGTTTTATTCACATCTTACATTACGGTGCTAGATTTGTCACATCTAAAGAACCAACTTTGGTATATTACTGTTACCTAAATCCCAGGATTTAGATTTCCTAGTTATTCCCTAATGTCCTTTTTCTATTCCAGGATTCTATCCACAATGCCACATTACATTCAATCCTAGTGTCTTCTTAGCCTCCTCTGGTCTGTGACAGCTTTTTGGACTCACCTTGTTTTTGATGACTTTGACAGTTCTGAGTAGGGTTGGTCAAGTATTCTGTAGAATGCCTATCAATTTGAGGTGGTCTCATGTTTTTCTTACGGTTAGACAGGGGTTATGGATTTGGGGGAGGATGACCACAGAGAAGACTGCCATTCTCATCACATTATATCAAGAATACATGCTATCAACATGACTTATCACTGAGCTTACATACTTTTTAATACCTTTAGTTAAATGGTGGGATGGTGAGAGCGTAGATGTTGAAGTTGGAAGACTGAATTCAGATCATAGCTCTGTCATTCATTAGTGTGTGACTTGGGAAAGTTAGTTAATCTCTCTATTCCTTAGTTTCCTCATCTGTAAAGTAAGGATAATAATAGTATCTACCTCATTAAATTAGTAAATACATGAAAAGTACATAGAGCCGAGCCTGGCACGGGGGAAGTAGGATATAAGTTTTGACTATTATTAATATTATTGAGTAACACAAGAGTTCTTTGTTTCTATTATATATGTCTTCTGGACTCTCTTTACCTCAGAAAATTAAACTAATGGTTTTTAGTGATAAAAAAAAATCCCATCAACCTGGGTTTTAAATTTTTAACATGGGAAGATCTTTATCTTATTGTCTCTTGGAATTTTAAATTATCCCTAAAATATCACAGTTTCCCTTAAAATTTGCATTGTCTGCTGATGAGAATCTTTTTCAGGAGACTCCTTGAGTATTTTCATTATCATTCAAATCTTACACTTAGAATATTCTCTTCAGAGTGCTGGCTCTTTTAGCCATTGATCCACTGATATATTTCTGGTTCCCCAGGCCCACATGTACTATTCAACTTAATAATCTGTGAAAAAGAGTTATTACAGTTTTCTTCCCTTTGGCCCAAGCAAAAGATTCCCAGGGTGTGTTTCAGCTTTTATTAATATTACAAATGAAGATCTAATATTGTTCACTGCGTACTTAATGATTGATCTTAACACCTCCAAATAGGGAAGACAGTTGCGTTTATAAATCTGTGTGTCAGTTTTCTGATGCGTTTTCCAGTTTTCTGTTTGTAACTCTAAGTGATAATTTTGAATACTCATTCTGAATATTAAAATACATTCTTTTGCTGTTGGGATTTCTGAAAATTTCATTTGAAACTTCACAGAATGTTTTATGCAAATCCAAATATGCATATTTTGATATATTTTTGTCTAATGCCTTATTTTTTTTCCTGAAAATGTTATCACCCTGGCTGTTACTCTCTTTTCGTTTTGCTTTGTTTCATGGCAATTTTGGCCAGTAGGATAGAAACATTTGTAGAGAATCTGTGTGTATGTGTCTGTGTGTGTGCATGTGTGTGCAAGTGGGAGCCCATGCATAGGCGTGTCATGTGTTGGATCGACAAAGAGAACTACATTTACCTTTAGCAGCAGAAGAAATTTTTCCTGAAGGCTTACTATGACCCACTTACTCTTTTAAGCACTTCACATACAGTATCTCATTTGATTCTTACAATAATCCTGTGAGGTTGGTACTATCATTGTTCCCATTTTTACAGATGAGGAAACTGAAACAGGGAGAGGCTAATTAAGTACTTGCCTGAATTCACAGAGCTAATAAGTGGCAGAGCTGGAATTCAAACCTAGGTCTATCTGACTCCAAAGTCCATCCTCTTTCTCTACCATTCATTGCATGTTCCCTGGAACATCCCTATTACACTATTTTTTCTTGAGATATGGCATATATAACTCATAATATCTTTGTGTGCATGTGTTTAGGGATATATCCTTCTAGACTTAATTTTTAAAGTGAGATATAACATACATAAAGGGGCCAAATCTTGAGTGTATAACTCAAGGTACTTGCACATATGTGCACACCTATGTAACCACCCCCCAGATCAAGACATGGGGTATTTCTCATATTCCAGAAGACTATCTCATGCCCCTTTCCAATCATATCCATTCTCCCCACACAGGTAGTCACTAATCTGGCCTTGATCAACATAAATTTTGCCTGTTCTTGAACACCTATAAATGGAATAATATAATAAGCACTCTTTTTTTGTGTGTGGCTTCTTTTATTTAAAATTATGTCTGAGATTTATGTTCTTATTTGTTTATTTTGTTATATCGTTTTATTGCTGTGTATAATATCCTTTTAGAGCTAACATTTCCTTCTATCTGCGAAAGTCATACATTTTCAAAGTAGAGAGTTTGGGTAAATAGGAAAGAGCACAGAAAGGAAAATAAAAATGACTAGTAACTCCACTATCCAGAGATAATTATTTTAAAGCATTTGACTATACCCTGCCTGGCTTTTTTTTTTTCTATGCATATATGATTACTAGATTTGAATTATATATGAATTTCTGTTTTATAATCTATTATTATCTCTTAGCACTTGTCATGAAAATCTTTCATGTGATTAAACAGATATCTTTTTACAATGATTGAAAAATATTTTAAAAACATTTTTATTAAAAAATTTTTGATGGTGATAAGGGAATATGTAAAATATTCACAAGACACAAAATTCAAAAGGTACAAAAACGGATGAAAAGCCTCTCTCCTATCCTTACCCTAGCCACCCCTCCACCTCCTCCCCGACCCCAGGATCCAGCATTACCACTTTCCAGTGTGTTCTTCTAAAGCTGTTGTGGGCACATATAAACAAACATGTATATATGTTATTTTTCCCCTTCTTTATGCACACGTTAGCGTACTATGCTATTTTGCCCCTTGCTTTCTTTACTTAGTAAGGTTTCTTGGAGATATTTCCACAGCAGTGTCAAGAGCTTCCTTGTCTTTAATGTACAATAAAATGGTTATTTCACGCATATTAAGTGAAATACAAACTACAGCTACACTGAGAAACCATTTTTCATTTGATTGGCAAAATATAATGACATTTGATGTTGTCAAGGGTATAAGCAAATAATAATAGTCAAACACTGTTCTAAACGGTTAACTTGATTTTTTGCTGAGGAAGATTCGCCCTGAGCTAACATCTGTTGCCAGTCCTTCTCTTTTTTCTTGAGGAACATTCACCCTTAGTGAACATCTGTGCCATTCTACTTTGTATGTAGGTCACTGCCACAGCAAGGCCACCAACGATTGGTGTAGGTCTGCACCTGGGAACTGAATCCAGGCTGCCGGTGCAGAGTGTGCCCAACTTAACCACTAGGCCATGGGGTTGGTGTCCCCTGTTTTTAAAAAATTGAGATAACATTGGTTTATAACATTATATAAATTTCAGGTGTACATTATTATATTTTAATTTCTGTGTAGATTACATCATGTTCACCACCCAAAGACTAATTACCATCCATCACTATATACGTGTGCCCAGTCACCCCATTTGTCCTCCTCCCAACCCCTTCCCCTCTAGTAACCACCAATCTAATTTCTGTCTCTATGTGTTTGTTGTTGTTTTTATCTTCTATTTATGAGTGAGATCATACTTTCTCCCTCTGACTTATTTCGCTTAGCATAATACCCTCAAGGTCCATTCATGTTGTCACAAATGGTGAGAATTCATATTTTTTTTTTATGGGTGAGTAGTATTCCATTGTGTATATATGCCACATCTTCTTTATCTATTCGTCCCTTGATGGGCACTTAGGTTGCTTCCATGTCTTGGCTGTTGCGAATAATGCTACAGTGAACGTAGGGGTGCATATATCTTTATGCATTTGTGTTTTCATATTCTTTGGATAAATACTCAGCAGTGGAATAGCTGGATCATATGCCAGTTCTATTATTAATTATTTGAGGGATCTCCATACTGTTTTCCACAGTGGCTGTACCAGTTTGAATTCCTACCAGCAGTGTATAAGAGTTCTCTTTTCTCCACATCCTCTTTAACACTTGTTATTTCTTGTCTTGTTAATTATAGCCATTCTAATGGGTGTGAGGGGATCTATTATTATAGTTTTGATTTCCATTTCCTTAATAATGAGTGTTGTTGAACATCTTTTCATGTGCCTGTTTGCTATCTGTGTATCTTCTCTGGAAAAATATCCATTCAGATCATATGGTTTGCAAATATCTTCTCCCAATTGTTAGGTTATTTTCTCATCCTGTTGATGGTTTCCTTTGCCTTGCAGAAGCTTTTTAGTTTGATGTAGTCCCATTTGTTTATTTTTTCTTTTGTTTCCCTTGCCTAGTCAGACATGGAACTTGAAAATATGCTGCTAAGACCGATGTCAAAGAGTGTACTGCCTATGTTTTCTTCTAGAATTTTTATGGTTTCAGGTCTTACATTCAAGTCTTTAATCCATTTTTGAGTTAACTTTTGCATATGGTATAAGATAATGGTCTAGTTTCATTCTTCTGCATGTGGCTATCCTGTTTTCCCAACGCCAGTCATTGAAGAGACTTTCCTTTCTCCATTGTATGTTCCTGGCTCCCTTGTCAATAATCAGCTGTCTGTAGATGTGTGGGTTTATTTCTGGGCTCTTAATTCTGATCTACTGATCTGTGTATCTGTTTTTGTGCCAGGACCATGTTGTTTTAATTACTATAGTTTTGTAATATATATTAAAATCAGGGAGTGTGATACCTCCAGCTTTGTTCTTTTTTCTCAGGACTCCTTTGGCTATGCAGGATCTTTTGTTGTTCCATATAAATTTTAGAATTCTTTGTTCTATTTCTGTGAAAAATGCCATTGGAACTTTAATAGGAATTGCATTGAATCTGTAGATTGCTTTAGGAAGTATGGACCTTTTAACTATGTTAATTCTTCCAGTCCAAGAGCACAGAATACCATTCCATTTCTTTGTGTCTTTTTCAATTTCTTTCAACAATGTTTTGTAGTTTTCAATGTACAGGGCTTTCACTTCTTTGATTAAATTTATTCCTAGGTATTTTACTCTCTTTTTTGCAATTGTAAATGGGATTTTATTCTTAATCTCTCTCTCTTCTACTTCGTTGAAAGTGTATAGAAATGCAACTTATTTTTGTATGTTGATTTTGTATCCAGCAACTTTACCATATTCATTTAGTGTTACTAAAAGCTTTTTGGTGGATTCTTTAGAGTTTTGTACATATAAAAGAATGTCATCTCAAATAGTGACAGTTTCACTTCTTCCTTTCCGATTTGAATCCCTTTTATTTATTTTTCTTGCCTGATTGCTCTGGCTAGGTCTTCAAATATTATGTGAAATAGGCGTGTTGAAAGTGGGTAAACAGTTAACTTGTAATAACTAATTCAATCCTTACAGCAAGCATACTAAGTAGGTTCTATTTTTATGCCCATTTTACAGAGGAGGAAGCTATTTCATGGACAGTATATATAAGTTACCCAGGGCACTCTTATAGAATGCTGGGGGAGAGTAAACCGATACAATTTCTATGAAGACAAATTAGTCAATAGCTATCGAAATCATGCATTTACTCTTTGACCAGAATTGCACTTCTAGAAATTTATCTTATCACATACTCCCACATGAGAAGTTGCACATATATAAGGTTATTTTTTGTAGCAGTGTTTATAGTAGGAAAGTGTCAAGAGCTGAGCTGGAGAGAGCTGAGCTGTCGAAATGAAATTAACAGTCAAGCCTTTCATTATTTACCTCTCTAGTATAAGCAAGAGGCTGACCAAGAGAAAGAACAGGCTCCCCAAGTGTTTCAGGCTTCCCCGTGGAACAGCACCCAGCAAGGATCAGTGCGGATGTGAGGATGTGAGGTTGTTTTCACTGCCAAGGGAGCCCTAAACAAAAGGCTTCTGCCATTTTATGGGCCCAGGAGTTGGGGGGAGGGAGAAGGGAAAGGAGTGAGAATGGAAAGATAGTACTCACTGAGTATTGAGCCAGAGTGGAGAAAATGTCTTCAAGATTCCTCTCCCCCCCACATAAGGAAGTCTCAGCAGAGGTGTCTATGAAAGGCTCCTGATAAAGAGGCCTCCAAATGGAGGTGTCTGGGCTAGGAATACAGATATATGTAAGAGCATGGTTGGCTTGGGGGCCTGAGTCCTTGAATACAACTCCCTTATGACACTACAGGGCACTGGCTGTGCACCAAGTCTGGTGTGGGAGGGCAGCCTTTCCCAAGAGACTTGCCAGGTAAAGCCTTTTTAATTGCCTGTGGTTGGGCCTGAGAGATCACACATAGATTTTTGGCCAGGAGTCAGACTCCTCACTAGAATTAGAAACAGTTTAAAGATTCTTCAGTAGGGTGTTGGTTGAACAAATTGTGGTAAACCCATACAATGTCTTACCATATAGAAGTGAAACAGGATTTTCGGTGCAGCGAAGTCAGAATCCCAGCTGGAAATAGGTGATTTACTTAAAATGGATAATTTAAGAGAGTTTAGGAAGGGTTGAGGGATACTACAACAGCCAGGGATAGCAACAGGGAAGCCATTACCCTCCCTAGGTCTGAATGGTTGTAGGAGGGAATGGTTACAGCAACCCCTTGAGACCTGTGGTCTTCAGTAGAGGCACATTGCCACTGCCAAACTATGGCCCAGCGGGGAGGGAGCAGGAGAAATAACTACCCTGACCTCTCTCCTTCCATGTTTGATCAGAACGTCCATCTTTGGCTGATGCTTTCCATCTGCCAAACCTAACCCGAAGCCACAGGGTAAGGGGACCTGTTAGATGCAGTCTATAAAGATTAAGCTTACAAGGTACTGAGTAGGGAGGAAAAGAGTGGAGAAAGTGGAGAAGGGTGGAGATTGAAGCTGTACCCAGCAAGTGTTAGGTAGATCAGTGCAGATTTGAGGCAAACAAAATATCTAGCTCAATGATTTCATTGTATAAATACATAATTATTTAATCTACTGTCTGTTCTTGAGCATTTAGGTTGCTTCCAGATTTTCTTTTTTCTTATTATAAACATTCTTTTATTTAATTCTTTTCATGCCTATTCTTACTTCCATAAGATACATTCTTAGTAGAGTGGCTGGGCCCCATTTTCGAGATTTTTGATATATATAACCTTCAGAAAAGTTTAACAATTCACCCTCTACCAGAAAATTGTGAGAGAGCTTGTTTTCCTGCATTCTCATTAACACTAGGTATTATCATTAGTCTTTGCCAATTTACTAGGGGAAAAATTACATCTTTCTGTTTTAATTTATATTTCTTTGGTTACTAGTTGAACTTAAAAACTAAAAAAATCTTCACTGGACATCTTTGTTTTGTTAAATTATCTTCTTGTTTTAGTATAAAATCCTTACTCTAATTTGTGGCTAGTGCCCTTCAAACCATAGATCCTGTTTTACCCTCTCTAGAGTATACACTTTAAATATTTTGTGATGGTCTTTGCCATGGTTACTTGACTAGAGTTGGGGCAGAGTTGTAGGATTGTCTAACTCCTGAACTGGATTTTCAACCAAGCTTCATGTTGTTAGTCCCATTTTCATACCACCACTCTCTTCTTCCTACTTCCAGAGACACCTCATGCTGCCAATTCCCAAGCCTTTTGGTGGCAATGCAATGTTAGTTTGCTTTGATTGTCGACTTTCTCCACTGCCAGCTCAAATTCAAACTTCTCAGGTCTTCCAAGTAAGTTACCACTCTTCCCTTTGCTTTCCACCTTCCTCATTTTTGTGGTGGTGATCTCTTCTCCTGATCTCTTTGTCCTTATATATTATGCCTGAAAAGTATATAGTTTCTTTTCCTGTGATTTTAATGAGTTTATTGGAGGGCATGGCATTTTAACAGAAAGTCCCAAGCTGAATTTGTATCTTAAAGTTTAAAGTGTTTTACTGGACCTTGTTAGGTTGGGAAATCCTAGAGACGTCTCATAGACTCAGAAAGGATAGCTGTTTGGACTGAGAGCCTTAAAGTTACCTTGGATCAGTGTGAGGAAGACTCCTCTATTGATGAAAATTGTTTCCATGACCTCTTAGAATATCTTTGCACTGACATTCATAAAGGTGTTAAACAGTTGGGTTGTTCATGCAACAACGTTTGTGAACTTGTTCGTTGGCATGCAATCTAATGAATCAGACAGGTACACATTTATTATATTCAAAATTTAGGTTAATCCTCTCAGGAACATAGCAAAATGGTTAATAACAGATCATGTGTGATCACTGACAATCAGAAAGGACAGTGGCTGGAATAGGGTCCAGGGGGCCTGCTGCTGGGCCATTTATATGCTGGATCATGAGGTGGTCTGGGTGACTGAGAAGGTCTAGGAGGGGCTGGGCTGAGAGGAAAGTGACACTTTGAGGGCTCAGTGCAGCTGCTGTTTGCCAAGTAGTGTGGAAGCATTTTCGTATTTTATAGTAGGTATGGTCATAATGGTACATATAACTATTTATCAGTCCTGAGTCCTTGTCTTTTGCTCCAACCATGTTGCTTTTATATGAATTATTTACCCTCTCTAGGATGCTCTAGATGTGACTTTAATCTGTTTTACCTATCTTGTCTGTCACTGCCTTAGTTCCTCTTCTCAATATCTTTCCTAGCTTTCTACAGATAATGGATCCCCTGTATTAGATTCAAGCCTTCACCAGTTCCTGAGCCAGTTCTGAAGGTGGCGGCCATCTAATCAATAACATCAACAACCTAGTGCTTGCTTTCCAACAAGATCCCTGACTGTGTAGGTAATCCCTGAGTTGTAGCTTTCCCTTCCATCACCCAAGTTGGCTTTCTTTGTAGGGTGGACTTGTGTCTCAGTTTCCCTCCCCACTGTGCTTGGTACCTGATACCTTTTGGTGCATCCTACATCTTTCGATTCGCCCTCTCCCTGGTCACTTTCTGTAGTCTTGCTGCAAATGGACAGATATAGCCTGGAATCATGATATAGCTACCTATGTGGCTTTGAGCCCATCTGCCATCTCTGCTCTGCTCTGTAACCCTGGATTGCACTCCTTTGGTATTGATGCTTGCCCAACCCATGACCATGTATTGCTGTGCCCTTTGGATGCTATATTATAAACTGTCTAGCTGCTCTCACAGGACAATATTTCATATGTTATATAGGGCAAATTTACCATCCTGAAAAGAAAAAGTCAATGTTCTTTTAGCAAGGATGGAGAGAAGAATGGCTGACAGGTCAGATACCAAACAGCTTTTGCTACTCCATATCACAAACTGGCATTGGAGGTTCCCAATTAAACAGGCCCTGCAAAATATCTAATGATGAAGCTTATGGTGGGCAAGTGCCACCCAGGTACTCAGAGCCCACAATTAGTTTTTAGTCCACCTATCTTATCTATGAGAAGACAACCAACGATTATAAGACATTTGAGGAAAGATGTATACACAAAAGAAAGATCAACTTAAAAACTAACTTGGAGAAAACAGAGACAATGTAGGGAGAAGAAAAAAGTTTTAATATTATTGTTAATATTCTCAGAGAGGTAAGAGAAGGTAGTGTAATAATGAAACAAGAAGAGAACACTATAAAAGGAGTATTTAAGGAATAAAAGAGAACTCTTGGAAACTAAAAATATCACAAAAATGATAAACTCAATAGGAAGGTTGGGCACTGAAATTGAACACATCTCTGACTATAGAATAAAAAATAAAGAAAATGAAAAATAAGAGAGAAAAGAACATTAGAGTGTCATTCTAGTGGATCTAACAGCTGAATGAACCACTGCTGTCTAATATCTGTTCAGTATAGCTTAATATATTGAAAACCCTATTTGGTCTCAGGTTGTATGTTAGATATTATAGATTTTATACCTGGAAATTACTGCTGCTTCCATTATCCTAATTCCATGTATATAGTAGAGATCTGTCCTCCAGAGATGGGAATGAGCAGGATCCTTTCCTTTTGGGAGGTGTACATGGAAGAAAGGACAGAGATAGCACAGATAGAGGAAGTTGGGATGGACAGGGATCAACAAAATTACTTGCTAAGAGCTCTCTTCTCAAAAATGTCACTGCAGATTAAACTACTATTTCTCAAACCTGAGGGCACATAAGAATCACCTGGGGTACTTGAGGACGGTGCAGATTACTCTATGCACTGAGGTTCTGATTCAGTAGGTCTGGCAATGGGATAGGAGAGGCAAAAATTTGTATTTTATACACGCAGCTCAGGTGAATCAGGCAGTTGGTCCTTGGACCATAGTGTGAGAAACACCTCATTAGCAAGATTGGTAGTAGTCTCTGGAAAAGAAAAAAAAAAGCACAAACAAAACTGGGCAAATGTTTCTATCCGTTTTGATTGGCATCTTTTGGAGTTACTGTAAGAGAGAAAGGAAGACGTCCTGCTGCTCAGCAGACAGGGCTGTTGGACATCTGACTGTACGTTAAGCAGGCTCAAACCATGTCAGTTCTCTGAAGCAGGACGGAGGGCCATAATTCACAGGAATGTGTGGTTTACAGCTGATAGGAATTTTAGAGGCTTTCCAGCTTTTTTAGCTGTGACCTATAGCAACAGATACATTTTATATTGTATTCCAGGAAACACACGCATGCACAGACACACTCACACAACACACACAACACATATGCATACATTTATTTACTTCATCAAGCAACACTCTTACAACATGTGATGCACTCTGATATACTTTTTGTTATATTTAAACTTAAAGAAATTCTGGTCATGACCCATTAGATTGATTGTATGGCTCTTGTGTTATAACTTGCCACTTGAGAAACACCAATCTAGTGCAGTCACATTATTTTAGAAATGAGAAACAAGCTTGGAGAGGTAAGGCTTGTCCAAAATCACACAGCTATAAATAGAAGAACTCAGAGCTAGAGCTTTCAATCTGGTCATCCATCCACCATGGCCTACAGTATATCTAAGTGTTTGTTTTATTGCTCTTAGCACGTTTTCTCTCAGGACAGAATAGTCCATTTTTATTTACCTGATTGCCTATCTAGTTGAAACACTTTGAAGGGTATAGATGTTTTTTCCCTAAGTGAACCTCTAGATGGTAGTGTCAGCTCTTCTGATGGTGAACTACTCAGCTGAGCCAAGGTGAATTCAGACTTGTATGTTTGCACCCTTATCTTACAATGCTTTATAGATTGGTATTTTTCTGTAGGTAAGCTGAGCTTTATGCCCATCCTGAAGAAACTGTTTTACATGATTTTACAAGCAGGATCCATTTTGTTATTTGTCATTTTTTTTTTATCTGTGTAGAAAAGATATTTAGAAAAACAAACACATATGTGCTTCCAACATCCCCAAAAGGGCCTTCTTGTTTTGTATTCACTATAATTTTATTTTCCATATCTTTATATTATAGGACTTTAAATAATCATTTTCTGCTATTTCTATTATTCCAGCTTGAAAACTAAATTCTTTTAGTGTGGGAAGTCTACATGGGCCCTTTTAGATTTGAAATAAGTGAACAAAACTTCCAAACAACTTTATATTTATCCTCTCCTAAGAAGGAAAAGTCATATTCTGCTGTAGAAGATTTTTCTTCCTTACTTGCAGCAAGGTTGGCAGAGTGATCTGTGCGTGTAAGAGGAGCTTCTGAGGAAGGTGAGTGTGAAGACTATGCTGTTTGTTGGGGTTTCAGGGTTAAACAGGCTGAACAGTTGAGTCCTTCCTCAACCATACCGTTCTCACAGTTTGAGCTGGAAGAAAAAGAGAGAATCAGATGGCTATCCTTGACCCTTATTCTTTTTTTGCCTTTTCTTGCCTTCTACACAAGGTCTCCTTTTTTTAAAAAAAACAATGAATTCAAGGATGTAGGAAAGAGAAGAAATGATAAGAAGTGTGGTGGTTAATTTGTTTTGTTAACTTGGCTGGGCCATGGTGCCCAGATATTTGGTCAAACATTGTTCTGGATGTTTTTGTGAGAGTACTTTTTAGATGATATTAACATTTAAATTGGTGGACTTTGAGTAAAGCAGATTGCCCTCCATAATGTGGGTGGTGGGCCTCACCTGATCAGTTGAAAGCCTTAATGGAGCAAAGACTGACCCTTCTCTCCCACTCTCCCCAAAGTAAGAAGGAATTCTTACAGCAGACTGACTGCCTTTGGACTCAAACTGCAAAGCTTCCCTGAGTCTCCAGCATGCTGGCCTACTCATTGTATTTTGGACTTGCTGAGCCTCCACAGACACATGGGCCTGTTGCTTAAAATAAATATCTCTCTCTCTGTAAACTTCCATAGGTACACATGTATTCATTTATATACATTCATCCTTCTATTGGTTTTGTTTCTCTGGAGAACTCTAACACAAGAAGTAAAGAAATAGGTAAGATAGGGGACTTCAGGATGATTAACCCAGCTTACCAATTAAAAGCTCAATTAAAGCATATGGAAAGACAATTAGAACACTGCTGTTCTCTCCTCTATTTCTCTCCCGCAACTTCCTCTTCTCTGAAGCCTTGAAAAATGCAGGGACTTACTCTGTTTTCTGTATCATGGTATCCTCAGTGCTTATCACAACTTTTGCCACATTCTACACTCTTGGTAAATATTTGTTGGTTGAATGAATGAATGCTTAGGAGTCTTAATTGTACAACATGGAGAAGGACTGAATGCTCAATGTCACAGGAGCATGAAAACATATGACAAGTTTGGGGAATGATGAATAGTGCAGAGTTGGAGGTTTTTGCATAGAGGATGGCTAGAAATAAATCTGGAAGTTGCTGAGGATTGGGACTTTATCCTTGTGAGCAGCAGAGAGCCATCAGGCAATTTTAAGGAAGGATTATATCCATGTTTGTCCCTCAGAATTCTGATTCCCTGGATTTTCTGAAAGATTAGCAAAGCTCAAAGGCTTTTGTTTTCATTACTGCACTTTAGAGTGTCTTAAATCCAAATGTATTCCCTTGCCTCTGCCTGTTTTAAGTCTCCCTAGTTAACCTTTTTGTCCACTGACACAATTGATAGAAGAACATGGGTCTTGGATTGATGTTGAAGCCTGGGTTTATCACTTAGAGGCCTTATGATCTTGAGCAGCTGCTTTACTTCTCAGCAGCATGGTTCCTTCACCTTTAAATAATTGCATAACCCAATGTTGAAATGTTGAAGGCATTTTCTTAAGATCTGGAACAAGAGGAGAGTCTATTATCTAGTTTCTTTCAACACCATACTGAAGTTTCTACCAAGTGTGATATGGCAAGAAAAAAAGAGTAAAGTGTATAAAGATTG
The DNA here is from genome assembly GCF_037783145.1 of Equus przewalskii. Lineage (NCBI taxonomy): Eukaryota > Metazoa > Chordata > Mammalia > Perissodactyla > Equidae > Equus > Equus przewalskii. The sequence goes on along the minus strand of NW_027227557.1, from coordinate 14,033 downwards.
GGAAATTAGTTAATACATAAATTATTAGAATTAATAAGAAAGGTTAGCAAGCCTACTGGGTACAATATAAATATACTAGAAAGTCACTATATTTCTATACAATAGCAACAGAAAGCATAATTCAATAAAATTTACAATGGAATTAAAAATATTAAGTTCTAGGGAGAAATCTAACAAGAAGTATCCAAGTACTTTATGGCAGAAATTACAAAACTTTATTGAAAGACATTAGAGAAGACCTAAATAGAGAAATATACCATGTTCATGGATTAGAAGCCTTATTATTGTAAAGATTTTACTTATCTGAAGTGATCTACAGATTTGATGCAATTCCAATCAAAATCCCAATTTTACATTTAAACCCAATGAGCCAATTCTAAAGTCCATGTGGAAATGCAACGGACTAAGAATAGATAAGCCATTTCTGAAGAAGTATCAGATTGGCGGATTTGCTTTACCACAATACTAGATATTAATATTTATAAACATGTTAGTTCAAAGCTAGACAAACAGACTAATGGAACAGAATAGAGAGTTAAGAAATAGATCCATGTATATATGGAAACTTAAAGCAAATCAGCCGGGAAAAGAATGAACGTTTGAATAAATGATGCTGGAAAATTGATTATCCATGTGGTAAAAATAAACTCTAGATGCATTAAGATTTAAACATGAAAATCACAATTATGAAATTGTTAGAAGCAATACAGAAAAATATCTTAAGGACTTGGAATAGGGAAAGATTTCTTAAATAAGATACAAAAAGCATAAACCATAAAGGAAAAGATTTATAACTTCCACTATGTTAAAATTAAGAATTTCTCTTTCCCAAAAGACAGCAAAAAGAGTGAAAATACAAGGCACAAACTGGGAGAAGACATTTGTAATTGATAAAACTGACAAAAGGTCAGTATCCAGGATATATACATAACTTCTACAGATCAGTTAGAACAAAAAATCAGTAGAAAAATGGGCGAAAACTTGAACAGATATTTCACAGAAAAAGAAAGCCAAATAGCCAATTTACCTATTAAAAGATGTTCTACCTCATTCGTAGTTAAGGAAATGCAAATGAAAACCATAACATACTACCATGTCCTCCACCCATGAGACTGGCAAAAATAAAAAACTAACAATAAATAGTGTTGGTGAGAAAATGAAGCAAGAGGAACACATATACTGTGGGTGGGAATGTAAGTTGGTATAACCACTTCAGAATGAAAAACGTATATAAAAGTACCCCATGACTGATAGGTCCCACTTCAGAGAAATTTTTGCACATTTGCACTGGGAGACGTGGGAAGGCAGTAGAGGAATGTTCATAGCAGTGCAGTTTGTGACAGCAAAACACAGAAAACCACTCAGGTGTCCCTTGCAAGCTGTCAGCCTCACTGCTCATGAACAAGGAGGAAGGACGCTATGACTGTCCTCGTGCCGTATAGTTCATGAACGGTGTCTGCCGTACCATCTAACAGGAAGGCTCAAAGGAACTCAAATTATTTCTTAAACCCGAGAAATGATAACTTAGTCCATTTTGTTCTTTCCTTTAACCTGTTGCTTTAAAAATAATTCACAGGCCTTGAGGGATAGAGTACAATGTCAACAATTGACTGTAAGAGAGGAATAGTTTGCTGAATTGAACCTCTGCATTCTGGAAAGTTTAGAGAGGGTGTGGTATACCAGAAAAAGACTTTCAAAAACAATTTAAAGACCAACCTTGAAATCAATGTGTCAATGTCTAACTTGTACACCTACTTTGTATTAATTTTGAAGCTGACTTACACCCTAACAAAATCAGACCACGAAGCCCGTGCAGAGGGTGTGGTCAGTTGTTTTTGCAATGGTAACAGGCTGACTACCTGAGCAGACTCCTTTTTCCTCAGAGCTAAGCCTACTTGAGTAGTTAATGATGCAGCAGCTGCCGTAGGAGTTGTTCATTCCCCATCCATCAAATCACAATGCTTTTGTAGTGAAGGCAGTAGTGCCAGGGCGAATGTTTTCTTTCTGTAGCTCACAGTTATGAGCATATTTAACAGTGCCTTAAGAAAGCCTAATTTTGTCAGCATCATTGGAATATTTGAATCTTGCTCATCTTTCCACATCCATCACTTATGGAGGAACTACTTTTTTTTCCAAGAGAAATAAAGAAAGGAAACCCTGTGGAGCAAAGGGATACGTGGGGTGTGGGAGGGGAGTTGTATTTCCTATTCTAGGGAAAGAAAATACTCCTGACATTTTAGGTCATCATGTTAGGCAAAACAATAATCCCAAGAAAGCAGTGAAAGTTTGAAGGGGTCAGACACACTTGGCTTACCGTGTGTCACTACTAACACTTACTTCTGGGCTGTCACTTACTAACTGAGCTGTGATGCTACATAGCATTGAGAAAGCTGCTGAATCTTGCTAAGCCTTGGTTTCTTCGTTTGTAAACTAGACGGAGTAGTAGAGCCACCTTGCAGGATTGCTATGAGAATATGATGATGCATGTAAAGCATGTAGCCCAGCATGTGGTAGGTGCCCAATAAACCTCAGGTTGGGAGCCCAGGCTCCTGAGCTCAGTGATCCATTTCATTTATCAAAGTTTGCTCCAAAAGTGTTTTTATAACAGAGTCTTTAAAAAGAATTTCCATACTGCCAAGTTTATGCTAGAATTTAAGCTGCAACTTTGAGGTTACTGGCCCTAGAAGGTACAGTGATGAAATTGGTCTCTCACTGAAAATGGGATTGGGTAACAGCAAAACAATTAGGGTGCAGATTTTATCTCTGTGAATAACATCTCTGAGCTCCTGAGCCCTATGTGTAGGAACTTGTTTAATATCTGCTTGTAAATGTGTCAGGCATCTCAAACTCAACTTATCCAAAATGGAGCACTTGCTCATCCATCCATGAATCTCTTCCTCTTCTGGCTTCCTCATCTCAGTAAACAGTGCTTTTGTGCATCCAGCTGCTCCAGCCAGAAACCTGAGTCATTTCCAACTCCCTTCATTGCTCACTTCTTAAGCCAGTTCATCTCCAAGTGCTATTTAAAGCTCCTCTAAGTATGTCTTCAATTGGTCTACTCACTCCCATCTCTACTGCCATCACTCTAAATCCAAATCAGCAATTTTAAAACCTGGATTACTAAAATAGCTCTCCAGCTAGTCTCTCTACTTCTACTCTTATTCCCCCTACAATCCACTGGAACTTGTCATATTCCTGCTCAAAAGCTTTGGTGGATTCCCTTTGCACATAAGATAAATTCAAAATCATTAACATGACTTATAGAGCCCTGAATGATATGTCCCATGCCTAGCTTTTCTGACTTATCCATCGTTATTCTCTCCCTTACTCACTCCAGTAGATTAATAGGAAACTCAGTTCTCCAGTGTGAGAATTTAGCATCAGTAATGTGCTATGCTTGAAAAGACTTCACCAGGATTTTCTATAGGAGAGCTGAGGTGAGTCTGGGAGTGTCCCTCCTTTGTCCAGATTAGGTCCCATGATTATAGTGGACATTTGTTTTTGCCCCCTCTCATGGCGAGAGGGAAGGATCTCCCCGAAGTCTCCCTGTGTGCTTCCAGAATGCTGACTTGCCCGCAGGCTTCACAGCGGAGCCTGTACATTAGACCACAGTTCCTCAAACTGTCTGTGGTGAAGGCCCAGTTTGCTTTCTCTCCCACATCCCCATCCACTGTGAACTGATACTTGTGAAAAATACAATACAAATGAAGTACTGGAAAAATGACACACAAAATAAAGACATAATATAAGCCTTTTTTATTAGATTTAATTACCCTTGTCAAATTGCTATTTGACACATTTCTAACCATCCTTAATTCCTATACTTATCTTGTTGCAGCTGAGAACAAAAATGTGGGAACAGGTACTGGTCCATGGACCACACTTTGAGTAGGACTGACTTAGATTAGGCCGATAGTATTCTCTGTCTCCCAGTAATTATTTCAGAGGTGCTCTTATGACCTGAGCTGATCCCATTCACTTGAATGTTGGGACTTTAATTGGGAACACTGAGACAACAATTCTTTGTTTTTCCTGGCTCGATGCCATCATGGGACCGCAAGAGAAGTGGTTTGAGAACTAGTTAACGCTAAGAGATCAGAACCAAGGGATGGTGAGTCAGAAGCTGAATCTACTCCTGTATTATGGAGAAATATAAGCCAATAAATTAAAAATTTTGAATAAGCCAGAATTCATCTGGTTTTCTGTCATCTGCAAGAGAAAGAGTCCTATGAGATACAGTGACTAATGTGCACATTTCCCTTGAGCTCTGAACCAGCTTCTCTTTTGCCAGTTATCTTTCCAAAACACAGATCTGAGTATGCCATGCTTCTGGTTATGAAAACCTTAGCTTCCCACTGCCCTCAGCACAAGTTCAAGCTTCTTAAACTGTCATTCAAAGTCTTTCACAATTGAGTCTTCTAGTTTTTCAGTCTAAGTGTTTTCTACTCTCGTTCTCAGGCACGTACCCTGTGCTTTAGCATGACCAGACATGTACTTTCATATATGTTACAAGTTTGCTCATGTTCCCTCTGGCTGGATTGCACTTCCTCTTGTAACACTCTTTTCTGACTTTCTAGAACTGAAGAATAGAACCTTGAGATCATAAGGTGTTCATTATTTTCAAATGTTAAGCATTAGGCATCACCATCATTCCTGCTGATTCAAGGCCTAATTTTGAGTGTGTTGGCAGGAGGGCAAATTGATGCCTCCAGACATTTGATAAAAACTGCATTTAGACCCCGAAGATCTCATTTCACAGGGAATCTAACAGGGTTATACTACCAACATCTCAGAAAGCAAGAAGCTTAGATGAAGGACACAGAGGAACCTTAAATGCATATCACTAAGTGAAAGGAGCAAATCTGGAAAAGCTACACACTGTCTGATTCCAACTATGTGAGTAACATTCTGGAAAAGGCAAAACTCTGGAGATGGTAAAATAGATCAGTGGTTGCCAGGCGTTAGTGGGGAGGATGGGATGAAGAGGTGGAGCACAGAGTATTTTTAGGGCAGTGAAACTACTCTGTATAATGCTACAATGATGGATACATGGCATTGTACATTTGCCCAAAGCCATGGAATGTATGACACCAAGAGCAAACTCTCATGTAAACTATAGATTTTGAGCAATAATGATGTATCAGTGTAGGTTCATCTGTTGTAACAAATGTCCCACTCTGGTGCTGGATGTTGATAATGGGAGATTTTCTGTGTTTGTGTGTGGGGAGCCATAGAGGAACACCGTATCTTCTTCTCGATTTTGCTGTGAACCTTAAACTGCTCTAAAAAATAAAGTCTAAAGAAAAGAAGAGGGGAAGGAAGAGGAAGAAAGGGAAGAGGAGAAGGGGACAAGTGACCTCAAGGCCTATTTCACTTGGCGCCAACTCTAAAGTTTTCCTTGACTCCTCTCTTCTCTTCCTCTGGGCAAGAGAATTAATTGCTCCTTTATCAGTGTTTTCACTGTGTTCTTATTCCTACTTCTTTTACAGTTTCTATCACTTTATCATAGTTGTTACAGGTCTCACTTGCTGAACTATGACCTGCCCGAGGGCAGAGGCACTGCCTTATTTTGTTGATATTTCTACTAGAAATACTACATAGTAGAGTTCAGTAAAAGTTTATTCTGTGAGTGAATGAAGGACATGGTACAGCTATCGTTTTAAATGTAGTTTTAAAGGATATTTCCCCAGAATCTGTGCTTCTTCATACTTTTTGGTATCCTGAAAACAGCTGCCCCCGTGTGGCTCATGCCAGGGACAGTGGTCAGGATGTGAGAGGACTGTCCCTAGAAAATTGAGAATGTATGAGAATCCCAAACTACTGACTTAGCCCTATTGAGTCTCCTCCAATGGCAGCACGTTATTCTACTAGAGCTTGTGGCAAACACAATCCTGGGAGACAGAAGCAAGTGCCGTCTGAAATCCGGGACCAGACTTCTGTGGTCACGTTGGTCCATTGGGAAGATGTCATGGGGTTGTGGGGAGAAGATCTCACGCTACCAAAAGCCATCTCTGCCACCTCTGCATGGCTGCCTGAAATGGTCTGGCGAGGGCTTTGTTACAGGGCTTACGTGAGAGAGATGTAAAATGTGTGAGGTACATTCCTGGAGGGGTGACATTTCAAATGTTATTATTCATTTATGCCTTACTGAGAGTCTGGTGTAATACAGCTCTTGGAGGCAGGTTCTAAGAGGGGAGTAGAGAAAAGCTATAAAGACATTGGTGCTGAGAGGGAAAGGGAAAATATACCTAAGAGGGGAGAGAATAAGAAAAATAGCTTTATTTGTTTTTGATGAAGAAGACTGGCCCTGAGCTAACATCTGTGGTGATCTTCATCTATTTTTTGTATGTGGGACTCTGCCACAGCGTGGCTTGATGAGTGGTGTGTAGGTCTGCACCTGGGATCTGAACCTGCGAACCCTGGGCTGCCAAAGCAGAGCATGGGAACCCAACCACTATGCTGCTGGAATGGTCCCAAATTTACCAGCATTTAATGGAGACAGTAAACATTCTTAGCCACACAACTGCTTTAATTTTAGGACTCTGGCATTCTTTTTATTTCAAGAAGTCTCTTACTAATATTGTTGAAAATAGACACATTGAGGATGTGCGGGATTTAGTAGTCAGGGTTCTGCTACTCACTTGCTGAATGATCTAGGGAAGTCACTCACCCTCTCTGAGCTTCAGTTTTACTCATTGATAAAAGGGGCACAATAATACCTGTCCTGCTTGCGTCCCAGGGTGGTTGTGAAAATCCACTGAGATCGCTGAAAGTAAAGTGCTTTAGAAATTAGACACGTAAGTTTCTTATTTACAGTTGATGTTAGTGTGAGAGGGGCAAGTGCTATGGACCTCTCCCATTAAACATTGATGGGGTTTCTTTCTGGTGGTACAAAAAGAACAAACAAAAAAGGTTGTACCTTTAGAATGTTGTTCCTTGTTTAAAAAAGTAATCTTACTAGCATTTGGGGAAAAGCCTTTTTATTGAAACTTCTGGTAGGTGTTAACTGAAGGCACTCGGTGTATGTTAAGGATATTTATCCAACACGTGCCCTTGTAAAGGAGGCAAGCTGCTCTTTGACCATCTTTGTTGATTTGTATCAGAAACTGGAGAGGGGAGAGCTGCAGGGACGCCCTCCTGAGGAGCCCGGTGTGTTTGAGCAGTTGTCACCCACAGTGTCTGTCCCTTCTCTGACCTCTTCCTGAGATCGCTTGGCAGTTCCCAGATGTGCCAGGGCCTCTCCTGTGCAGTCACTCTTGACCTGTGCAGGGCTTTTCCCTAAAACCGCAGCTCATGGTTCAAGAACAGAGACATGACTTACAGGGACTTGTGTCTCCTGGTTTCCAGCAGTAAATATTTATTACATGAAACTTGGCTCAGGCTGCCTATCAAGGCGAGGAGGAAGTGGTGCCTCCTGGCAGGTTTTGTCCTCCAGGAAGGGTACCTGTTCCTGCGTAATTGAAAGGAGACCCCACCAGAGTGAAGGCTGTCTCACCCTTTCACAGAGATCAGGTGAGAGTGCTCTGCTGTGGGTGTCAGAGCAAGGGCATCACAGTTTAAGAAAGACGTGAGAAATTAGGAGACCCAGACCCGTCAGAGGACAGCTGTCATGAAGATAAGGAGTTTGGAAAAGAAGATGTAGGAGGAGGGGAGGGAAGCACTGGGATTATTTAAACCTGACAAGAGGAGCCTGAAGAAAGCGTGACAGGTGGTTGATTTTTGAACATACGTGGGGTGATCATATAGAGCAGAGCTTCTCAGCCTTTTTCCTGGCAAGGCGCTCTTAGGAAGAGATCATATTTACAGGGCCCACAAGGACACTCGGATGAGGCTGCACAAGACGAGATTCGGCCCTATTATTTTGGGAGTTAGTAAAGAAAATAATATTTTAAAAAACCCAAGTGGCACTCTCTTTGGGCATCGAAATGTGTAAGTGGTAAAACGCCATGGGACTTCTCCACAGTGTAGTGGTTAATTTTGGCATGCTCAGCTTTAGTGGCCTGGGTTTGTGGGTTTGGATCCTGGGCATGAACCTATACCACTTTTCAGCCATGCTGTGACGATGACCCACATATAAAGTGGAGAAAGACTGGCACAGATGTTAGCTCAGGGCTAACCTTCCTCAAGCAAAACAAAGAAGATTGGCAACAGAGGTTAGCTCGGGGCTAAATGAAGCAAGATACATCCATAGAGCAGGTACTGTGGAGCCATCTGAAGGAACGAGGAGGTTCTTTATGGACTGATGGAGAAAGGTCTGCTGGGGCCCAGCCCGTGGCCGAACGGTTAAGTTCCTGCGCTCCCCTAGGGTTTGCTGGTTTGGATCCTGGGGGCAGACATGGCACCGCTCACCAGGTCATGCTGAGGCAGTGTCCCACACAGCACACCCAGAGGCACTCACAACTAGAATATACAACTACGTCCTGGGGAGTTTTGGGGAGAAGAAGACAAAAAAAAAAAGGAATGGTCTTCAAAATATATTGAGTTACCAAAAAAGGTGGGGGGGGGAGCAACACGGTAAACAGCGTGAATAAGTACAGTTTGTATAAAAAGGGTGGAGAAGGGATCGGGAGGGAGCTTCACAGTATACGCCTTTTCTACATTTTGAACTACATGAGCATTGCTTATTTAATAAAAAATTTAGAAGAATCCCTGCTTTATATGGTTGAGTTATAGTTAATTTTTGGAGGACGGACACTATATTTTCTTGGCCAAAGTAATTTTTTTGAGGTCCTGTCCAGTCTAGAATTTCTGGTGTAGAAAAAAGGAGAAGCTATGATTAAGGTCAGACTTTACATGTTGAGATTAAGCCACTCATCTTTTATGATAGACCGCTGAGGATGACCTTATCCTCCGTCCACGCCCAACTACTGTTAATTGTATACAGAGCACCCTCTAGTGGAAACATGAGGACATTACAGGATTTTATACCAAGGGTGTCTCGGAAAATAAATCAACAGAACGTGAGATACAGGTAATTATAAATACATGTGTATAGTAAGGTATATGCATTTATTTTACACAAATATGAGAAAATGAATGAAAATATATTTTTAAATATAACATCTTAGTATAAAAGTGAAAAAATCAAAAGAAAATCAACCCATGGCCTGGATATATACTAAAGATTTTCAAGGTGCTCAATGTCTGATGAATATTATCTCGTTATTATTCTCTGAATAACTGCTGTCAGCCATTAAGAATCTTTTTTGTCCAGATTCACTGAGATATAATTGGAATATAACAATGTGCAGGTTTAACGTGCAGAACATGATGATTTGATAGACGTATGTACTGCAAAATGATCACACAATAAGGTCAGTCCACATCCATCATGTCCAGAGTTAACTTTTGTGTGTGTGGTGAGGACTTTTAGGATCCACTCTCTTAGCAACTTCAAGTATCTAATACAGCGTTGTCAACTGTAGTCACCATGCTGTACATACTTCCCCAGAACTTGTGCATTTCACACCTGGACACTTGTCCCCTTGGACCACCTCCATCCACCCCACCCCCACCCCAGTCCTGGCAACCACCAATCCACTCTGATTTTGTGAGTTTATTTTTTTCTGGATTCCACATATAAGTAAGGTCATACAGTATATGTCTTTCTCTGACTGGCTTATTTCACCCAGTACAATGCCCTTAAGGCTCCTCCATGTTCTCACAAAAGGCAGGATTTCCTTCTTGTTTATTGCTGAATAATATTCCATTGCATTATGTATACACATTATCTTTGTCCATGCATCCATTGATGGGCACATGTTATTTCCATGTCTTGGCTATTGTACATAATGCTGCAATGATCATGGGGACTCAGATATCCATAGTGATTTCATTTCCTTCAGATATATTCCCAGAAGTGGGACTGCTGGATCAATAGAGTTCTATTTTTAATATTTTTTTATAAGGAAGATTGGCCCAGAGCTAACAGCCATTGCAATCTTCCACTTTTTGCTTGAGGAAGACTGTTGTTGAACTAACATCTTTGCCAAGCTTCCTCTATTTTGTATATGGGATGCTGCCTCAGCATGGCTTGATGAGCAGTGCATAGGTCCATGGCCGGGATCTGAACCCATGATCTCTGAGCTGCCAAAGCAGAGTGTGCTAACTTAACCACTACGCCACCAGGCTAGCCTCCTACTTTTAATTTTTGAGGAGCCTGCATACTGTTTTCCATAGTGCCTGCCTCAGTTTACATTCCCACCAACAGTGCACCAGGGTTCCCTTTTCTCCACATCCTCGCCAGCACTTGTTATCTCTTGCCTTTTTGATAAGAGCCCTTCTGACAGGTGTGAGATGAGATCTCATTGTGGTTTTGACTTGCATTTCCCTGATGATCACTGAGGACTGATGTTGGCAACAGACTTGTTGCTTATCTCTCTGCTGCCTTCTCTCTTGCGTTAAGTGAACTTCTCAGGTTAAAAAGGCCATCAGGGAAAGACTCCCTCATGTCAGGAGTCATGCAGACCACTTTTGTGACAATCCCCTGAGTAGCATTGCTCTGCACAGGCTAACTGAGCTCTTATCAGATCCCCCCAGGGAGAGTACATCAGTCAGTCAGTCTACTGGAAAACCAGGGCAAATGTTTGTCCTCAAACTAGGAAAAAAACTGCCATTCAGCATGGCAGTATGGACAATCATTTCTCTCTCTATCTATCTGTATTGATCTCTATCATCTGTATCTATCTACATTTGTATCTGTATCTACTTACCTTTGAATCTAGTTTTCTCTGTAGCAAGGCTCTGTAGCTCATTAACCATGAGCACCATCACAGAAACCAAGCAATACTTCCAGGTGCCACTCCAGGTGTGGAACAGAGGAAAGAGAGAGTCATTGTAAGTCGAGTATAGAAGCATCTTTACGTAAGTGGTTTGCAGGACTCGATCTAGTCCCATCACATGTTCCTATCACAGTGGCTACACTCTGAGAAACACAGGGACCCAAACACTGACCTATAATAAAAACTGGTTTTCAAGGGATCAAAACAAAAAAGATGAGAAATGTTTCTTATCTAAAAGCATGATGAACTTAGTGATTGACTTGGCCACAGAATTTGTTAGGGTCTCTGAGTAGCTGACATTTCTAGAGTTCCATTGTTCTCTTAAAGCGCATTAGGTGAAACGAGAGGACTTAAGGTGGAGAATCCAGGTGGCGATTAACAGTCTACTTGTTATTTGTTTCTTCATTTCTGATACTGAATTTAAGGGAGGGAAAAAAGCAAGAGCAACAACTTAAGAGCTCAATGAATTAATTGCTTTGTTATCTATGAAAATAAAACATCAGAAATAACAACTTCCTTGAGTTAGAGGTATATTTTATTAACATGGTACATTGACATTAAGAATTAAGAATGTTATACTCCTTCTACAATAAGAAGTTAAGGTTGTTATACATGAAACTTGTAACCACAGACCAAAAACCTCTAAGAGATACGCAAAAATTAAAGAGAAGGGAATCCAAAAGTCATCAAATCACAATGGAAAAGATCAAGAGAAGAAAGGAACACAAAAGAATTACAAAAACATGCAGTGCTCCTGGCCATGCTTTTCTGAACAGATGGAGGGACAACAAAAAGAGGAAAAATGTACCTAATTAACGATGAAGCTAAAATACACAGATTATTTTATTTAAAAAAGATGTAACTGAGTGCTTTGGCTCCTAGGGAACCAAGAGTGTAAGAATGGATTTAATGAAAAGGACAATATCTATACTCTTGTAGTTGAATAGGGAATCATTTTCCAATATTTTATATATTTGAGAGAACAGCGACTACCCTCTGGGATGTCACCGCAAAAGCACGAACCATGCCCTGCAGATAACTCGAGTCAGAATGAGGGTGACTTTCCCAAGGGCTCTTTTCCATGACTGTGGAAGCTTGTAGACTTGGGGGCTACAGAGAGCCCATGAGAATAAACAAATGCTCGCTAATACACATGTTTTTACGACAGAACAATCTTTTAGACTGATTCTGAATTCTGTTCTCAAAAGCACACCTTCATGTTAACTGTCTAAGGCCTGAATTTTTCTTGCTTTATGACACATGAAGACGCATTGCTCTGTCAGACTGTAATCTCCTTGAAGGTAAGTATCGTGTTATCATTTATTGCATTTTCCATGGCAAATATTTATAGAACTCGTACATGGGAGCAGCACAATGAATTTTTTGAAGATAATGGATTAGACACATTCTTTCAAGCAGAAGGTACAGAAGAAGGGTCAAAGCATCTATGTGTGGATTGTCCGAGTAGCCGTAGGATGCCTAGAACATCTCAGGCATGTGTTTAGCATTCAACCTACTTCTTAATTTTGTCCTGTGTATGAATATTGAGCGTGTTTTAAATGTGGAAGGGATCTTAGATGCCGTCTTGTCTATGCTCCCCTTTCTACCAACGAGGAGAGACTTAAAGAAGGGAAGTGACTGGTTTCACGTAGATATACTTTATTTACATAAGAAATACAAAGAAATAATTTTAACTTATACAAAGAAATGTGTTTTCCCCCATTTATCTTCAAATGCATGATACTCTCAATTTGTTCTTCATTTTTCTGGGTTTTATTGCAAGCAATTCTAAAAATAAATAATTCTCCTCCACCCACAAAACCATGTAAGTATGATGACAGTGGTGGTAACCGACAGCCTCAGGATCAGGGAGACAACTGGGAGGGGTAGGGACTGCGGAGAAATGGAGAGCAGCCGCCTCTGGTGTCCAGTCAACCATTTGGGGCGTGTAGGCCCAGCTGCAGATCTTCCAAGTTTTCAAGAGAAACAAAAACACAGGTTTTTATATGAAATTTCCCAATTTGTAAATTTGGTTTGAAATTTTAAAGTATTGTGTAGTTCAAATAAAATATGAGTCTGTCCCACATGAGGTCAAACTTGGGGACAGGCGTATGAGGGACGCTGGAGAGGAGTCAAGGGTCAAACCACAGAGAACATTTGAGATCATGGAATATAATCCAATGACAGCAGAAACATTTACATTGTTAAAACTGGAACAGAAAAGGTCATATGTGTGTTTTGAGATGATTCCTTTGTTCCCACAGGGCTCTGACAACTTCTAAATGGCATAGCTCAGGACTTAGGAGATGCTGACAAAACCTCTATTACGATATTTCTCTTAAAGACTGAATGTGTCTGCCTTAATTCCCTAGCTTTTCACTTTTACCTCAACCAGTCTTAGCTTTACTGTCCACCTCGTGTCTGCATCACGTTTGCTTGCCCTTTCTTTCTCCTTCTCTGGAAAGACAGCTCTTAGCTCCTCTCTCATCTCCTCAGGGGCCGTGAGTCTGTGTCCACAATAATGTGAACTTGTGTCCTGACAACAGGCAGAAACGTCAAGGTTGTACACACTCTCTAATGAACAGCTGTCTAATCGCAACCCCTCGTCCCCAGAGGTGAAGCTCTGAGATAAACCAAATAAGCTTCAGCGGGAGAACAGGTTTGAACAAGGAAGGACGAGAAGCACCAGACTCCCTCACCTGCTCCACGGGAGGAGCAGCTGGAAGGCTCATTTCCTTGGCATCCTTGGCAGGTGTGGTGGCATGGATGGCATGGGCTCTTAAATTCAAATTTGCCTGAGGGACAGTTCAAAATACAGTGGGCCTCATCAAAAATCCTAGGGGAAAGGCGGACTTTTCAAATTTGTAAGGGTGACTTTCTGGAATGGCCTTAAGTATAAATACGTGGTGCTGTGTTTTGCTGCACACGCTTGGTTTCATTGTTCCAGGATCAAGGTGAGTGCCTGGGACTGACCATCCTAGAACATGTGGACTCTTAGTCACATACCCATCCTTGGCCCAAGGCTTGGACCCAGCAGCAGGCGTTCCCGAACTGGCTGGGGATGCAGTCCTGACTCTGGTTCCAGAGGAGCTAACTGGTGCCTGCGGGGACTGAGCCCATACTGTAGGCCTCAGCCACACCCAGTGACAAGCAGATGGAGGCCTGTGACCTTTCAAGACACTGAATGGGCTTTTGAATCCAGGGGCCTTGGAGAAAATTCTTCCTTTAGTTGTCAGCAAGCGTGCACTTTGC
>NW_027227556.1:0-68672 GCF_037783145.1 Equus przewalskii | reverse complement strand
GCGTGTCCGGCAGGTGGTTCAGGCGAGTTGAGCAGGTGGTTCCGCCGTGCTCGGCAGGTGGTTCAGGCATGGCCGTTACGTGGTTCCAGTCTGTCCAGGACGTGTTTCCAGCTTCTCCGGCAGGTGGTTCTGGTACGTCTGAGAGGTGGTTCCGCCATGGCTGGCAGGTGATCCCGGACTGTCCCCCAGGTGGTTCTGGCATAGCCAGCAGTTGATATTGGCCTGTCCGGCAGGTGGTTCCAGCGAGTCGAACAGTTGGCTCCGGCGTTCTTGGCAGGTGGTTCCGGTCTGTCCGGTAGGTGTTTCCGGCGTGTCCGGCACGTGCTTCCGGCACGTCTGAGAGGTGGTTCCGGCATGCACGGCAGGTGATTCCGTAGTGTCCGCCAGGTGGTTCTGGCAGACCCGGCAGGTGATTTTGGCGTGTCTGGCAGGTGTTTCTGGCGAGTCGAGCAGGTGGCTCCGGCATGCTCGGCAGGTGCTTCCGGCGTCTCCGGCACTTGGTTCTGGTGTGTCTGAGAGCTGGTTCCGGCATGTCAGGCAGATGATTCCGGAGTGTCCGCCAAGTGGTTCTGGCATACCCAGCAGGTGATTTTGGCGTGTCAGGGAGGTGGTACCGGTGAGTCGAGCAGGTGGTTCCGGCGTGCTCAGCAGGTGGTTCAGGCGGTTCTGGCAGGTGGTATCCGTCTCTTCGGGGTGTGGTTCCAGCATCTCATGAACACGTTTCTGGCACGTCTCAGATGTGGTTCCAGCCGGCCCGACAGGTGTTTCCGCAGTGTCCGCCAAGCGGTTCTGACGTAGCTGGCAGGTGATTTTGGCATGACTGGCAGGTGGTTCCAGCAAGCCTGGCAGGTGATTCCAAAGTGTTCACCAACTGGTTGTGGCGTAGCCGGCAGGTGATTTTTGCGTGATCGGCAGGTGGTTCTGGCGAGTCGAGCAGGTGGTTCCGGCGTGCTCGGCTGGTGCTTCCGGGGTCATTGGCACGGGGTTCTGGCATGTCTGAGAGGTGGTTCCTGCATGCCGGGCAAGTGATTCCGGAGTGTTCGCCAAGTGGTTCTGGCATAGTCGGCAGGTGATTTTGGCATGTCCGGCAGGTGGTTCAGGCGAGTTGAGCAGGTGGTTCCAACGTGCTTGGCAGGTGCTTCCGGCGTCTCCGGCACGTGTTTCTGGCACATCTGACAGGTGGTTCCGGCATGCCCGAAAGGTGATTCCGGTCTGTCCGGTAGGTGGTTCCAGCCTGCACGGCATGTGGTTCTGGTACGTCTCAGAGGTGGTTGCGCATGCCCAACAGGTGATTCCGGACTGTCCGCCACATGGTTCTGGCACGTCTGAGAGGTGGTTCCGGCATGCCCGGCAGGTCATCCCAGAGAGTCCTCCAAGTGGTTCTGGCATAACACGCAGGTGATTTTGGCGTGTCTGGCAGGTTGTTCCGTTGTGCTTGGCAGGTGGTTCAGGCTTGGCCGGCAGGTGGTTCCAGACTGTCCAGGACGTGTTTCCAGCTTCTCCGGCAGGTGGTTCTGGTACGTCTGAGAGGTGGTTCCGCCATGGCTGGCAGGTGATTCCGGACCGTCCCCCAGGTGGTTCTGGCATAGCCAGCAGTTGATATTGGCCTGTCCGGCAGGTGGTTCCAGCGAGTCGAACAGGTGGCTCCGGCGTGCTCGGCAGGTGGTTCCGGTCTGTCCGGTAGGTGATTCCGGCGTGTCCGGCACGTGCTTCCGGCACGTCTGAGAGGTGGTTCCGGCATGCGCGACAGGTGGTTTCGGAGTGTCCGCCAGGTGGTTCTGGCGTACCCGGCAGGTGATTTTGGCGTGTCCGGCAGGTGTTTCTGGCGAGTCGAGCAGGTGGCTCCGGAATGCTCGGCAGGTGCTTCCGGCGTCTCCGGCACGTGGTTCTGGTGTGTCTGAGAGCTGGTTCCGGCATGTCCGGCAGATGATTCCGGAGTGTCCGCCAAGTGGTTCTGGCATACCCGGCTGGTGATTTGGGCATGTCAGGTAGGTGGTTCCGGCGAGTCGAGCAGGTGGCTCCGGCGTGCTCGGCAGGTTGTTCAGACGGGTCTGGCAGGTGTTTTCCGTCTGTTCGGGGTGTGGTTCCAGCATCTCATGCACATGGTTCTGGCACGTCTGAGATGTGGTTCCGGCCGGCCCGACAGGTGTTTCCACAGTGTCCGCCAAGTGGTACTGGCGTAGTTGGCAGGTGATTTTAGCATGACCGGCAGGTGGTTCCAGCAAGCCCGGCAGGTGATTCCGAAGTTTTCCCCAACTGGTTGTGGTGTAGCCGGCAGGTGATTTTTGCGTGTCCGGCAGGTGGTTCTGGCGAGTCGAGCAGGTGGTTCCGGCGTGCTCGGCAGGTGCTTCCGGGGTCATTGGCACGTGGTTCTGGCATATCTGAGAGGTGGTTCCGGCATGCCCGGCAGGTGATTCCGGAGTGTTCGCCAAGTGTTTCCGGCGTAGCCGGCAGGTGATTTTGCATGTCCAGCGGTCGTTCCGGCGGGTCGAGCCGGTGGTTCCGGCGTGTGCGGCAGGTGGTTCCGGTCTGTCCGGCTGGTGGTTCAGTGGTGTCCGGCACGAGGTTCAGTCTGGGAGGCTGTGCCGGCATGCCCCTCACGTGATTCCGGCTTGTCCCCGAAGTGGTGCTGGTGTAGCGGGCAGGTGATTTTAGCGTGTCCGGCAGGTGGTTCAGGCGAGTTGAGCAGGTGGTTCCGCCGTGCTCGGCAGGTGGTTCAGGCATGGCCGTCACGTGGTTCCAGTCTGTCCAGGACGTGTTTCCAACTTCTCCGGTAGGTGGTCCTGGTACGTCTGAGAGGTGGTTCCGCCATGGCTGGCAGGTGATCCCGGACCGTCCCCCAGGTGGTTCTGGCATAGCCAGCAGTTGATATTGGCCTGTCCGGCAGGTGGTTCCAGCGAGTCGAACAGGTGGCTCCGGCGTTCTTGGCAGGTGGTTCCGGTCTGTCCGGTAGGTGATTCCGGCGTGTCCAGCACGTGCTTCCGGCACGTCTGAGAGGTGGTTCCGGCATGCGCGGCAGGTGATTCCGTAGTGTCCGTCAGGTGGTTCTGGCAGACCCGGCAGGTGATTTTGGCGTGTCCGGCAGGTGTTTCTGGCGAGTCGAGCAGGTGGCTCCGGCATGCTCGGCAGGTGCTTCCGGCGTCTCCGGCACTTGGTTCTGGTGTGTCTGAGAGCTGGTTCCGGCATGTCCGACAGATGATTCCGGAGTGTCCGCCAAGTGGTTCTGGCATACCCAGCAGGTGATTTTGGCGTGTCAGGGAGGTGGTACCGGTGAGTCGAGCAGGTGGTTCCGGCGTGCTCAGCAGGTGGTTCAGGCGGTTCTGGCAGGTGGTATCCTTCTGTTCGGGGTGTGGTTCCAGCATCTCATGAGCACGTTTCTGGCACGTCTGAGATGTGGTTCCAGCCGGCCCGACAGGTGTTTCCGCAGTGTCCGCCAAGCGGTTCTGGCGTAGTTGGCAGGTGATTTTGGCATGACTGGCAGGTGGTTCCAGCAAGCCTGGCAGGTGATTCCAAAGTGTTCACCAACTGGTTGTGGCGTAGCCGGCAGGTGATTTTTGCGTGATCGGCAGGTGGTTCTGGCGAGTCGAGCAGGTGGTTCCGGCGTGCTCGGCTGGTGCTTCCGGGGTCATTGGCACGGGGTTCTGGCATGTCTGAGAGGTGGTTCCTGCATGCCGGGCAAGTGATTCCGGAGTGTTCGCCAAGTGGTTCTGGCATAGTCGGCAGGTGATTTTGGCATGTCCGGCAGGTGGTTCAGGCTAGTTGAGCAGGTGGTTCCAACGTGCTTGGCAGGTGCTTCCGGCGTCTCCGGCACGTGTTTCTGACACATCTGACAGGTGGTTCCGGCATGCCCGAAAGGTGATTCCGGTCTGTCCGGTAGGTGGTTCCAGCCTGCACGGCATGTGGTTCTGGTACGTCTCAGAGGTGGTTGCGCATGCCCAACAGGTGATTCCGGACTGTCCGCCACATGGTTCTGGCACGTCTGAGAGGTGGTTCCGGCATGCCCGGCAGGTCATCCCAGAGAGTCCTCCAAGTGGTTCTGGCATAACACGCAGGTGATTTTGGCGTGTCTGGCAGGTTGTTCCGTTGTGCTTGGCAGGTGGTTCAGGCTTGGCCGGCAGGTGGTTCCAGACTGTCCAGGACGTGTTTCCAGCTTCTCCGGCAGGTGGTTCTGGTACGTCTGAGAGGTGGTTCCGCCATGGCTGGCAGGTGATTCCGGACCGTCCCCCAGGTGGTTCTGGCATAGCCAGCAGTTGATATTGGCCTGTCCGGCAGGTGGTTCCAGCGAGTCGAACAGGTGGCTCCGGCGTGCTCGGCAGGTGGTTCCGGTCTGTCCGGTAGGTGATTCCGGCGTGTCCGGCACGTGCTTCCGGCACATCTGAGAGGTGGTTCCGGCATGCGCGACAGGTGGTTTCGGAGTGTCCGCCAGGTGGTTCTGGCGTACCCGGCAGGTGATTTTGGCGTGTCCGGCAGGTGTTTCTGGCGAGTCGAGCAGGTGGCTCCGGAATGCTCGGCAGGTGCTTCCGGCGTCTCCGGCACGTGGTTCTGGTGTGTCTGAGAGCTGGTTCCGGCATGTCCGGCAGATGATTCCGGAGTGTCCGCCAAGTGGTTCTGGCATACCCGGCTGGTGATTTGGGCATGTCAGGTAGGTGGTTCCGGCGAGTCGAGCAGGTGGCTCCGGCGTGCTCGGCAGGTTGTTCAGACGGGTCTGGCAGGTGTTTTCCGTCTGTTCGGGGTGTGGTTCCAGCATCTCATGCACATGGTTCTGGCACGTCTGAGATGTGGTTCCGGCCGGCCCGACAGGTGTTTCCACAGTGTCCGCCAAGTGGTACTGGCGTAGTTGGCAGGTGATTTTCGCATGACCGGCAGGTGGTTCCAGCAAGCCCGGCAGGTGATTCCGAAGTGTTCCCCAACTGGTTGTGGCGTAGCCGGCAGGTGATTTTTGCGTGTCCGGCAGGTGGTTCTGGCGAGTCGAGCAGGTGGTTCCGGCGTGCTCGGCAGGTGCTTCCGGGGTCATTGGCACGTGGTTCTGGCATATCTGAGAGGTGGTTCCGGCATGCCCGGCAGGTGATTCCGGAGTGTTCGCCAAGTGTTTCCGGTGTAGCCGGCAGGTGATTTTGCATGTCCAGCGGTCGTTCCGGCGGGTCGAGCCGGTGGTTCCGGCGTGTGCGGCAGGTGGTTCCGGTCTGTCCGGCTGGTGGTTCAGTGGTGTCCGGCACGAGGTTCAGTCTGAGAGGCTGTGCCGGCATGCCCCTCACGTGATTCCGGCTTGTCCCCGAAGTGGAGCTGGTGTAGCGGGCAGGTGATTTTGGCGTGTCCGGCAGGTGGTTCAGGCGAGTTGAGCAGGTGGTTCCGCCGTGCTCGGCAGGTGGTTCAGGCATGGCCGTCACGTGGTTCCAGTCTGTCCAGGACGTGTTTCCAACTTCTCCGGTAGGTGGTCCTGGTACGTCTGAGAGGTGGTTCCGCCATGGCTGGCAGGTGATCCCCGACCGTCCCCCAGGTGGTTCTGGCATAGCCAGCAGTTGATATTGGCCTGTCCGGCAGGTGGTTCCAGCGAGTCGAACAGGTGGCTCCGGCGTTCTTGGCAGGTGGTTCCGGTCTGTCCGGTAGGTGATTCCGGCGTGTCCAGCACGTGCTTCCGGCACGTCTGAGAGGTGGTTCCGGCATGCGCGGGAGGTGATTCCGTAGTGTCCGTCAGGTGGTTCTGGCATACCCGGCAGGTGATTTTGGCGTGTCCGGCAGGTGTTTCTGGCGAGTCGAGCAGGTGGCTCCGGCATGCTCGGCAGGTGCTTCCGGCGTCTCCGGCACTTGGTTCTGGTGTGTCTTAGAGCTGGTTCCGGCATGTCCGACAGATGATTCCGGAGTGTCCGCCAAGTGGTTCTGGCATACCCAGCAGGTGATTTTGGCGTGTCAGGGAGGTGGTACCGGTGAGTCGAGCAGGTGGTTCCGGCGTGCTCAGCAGGTGGTTCAGGCGGTTCTGGCAGGTGGTATCCTTCTGTTCGGGGTGTGGTTCCAGCATCTCATGAGCACGTTTCTGGCACGTCTGAGATGTGGTTCCAGCCGGCCCGACAGGTGTTTCCCCAGTGTCCGCCAAGCGATTCTGGCGTAGTTGGCAGGTGATTTTGGCATGACTGGCAGGTGGTTCCAGCAAGCCTGGCAGGTGATTCCAAAGTGTTCACCAACTGGTTGTGGCGTAGCCGGCAGGTGATTTTTGCGTGATCGGCAGGTGGTTCTGGCGAGTCGAGCAGGTGGTTCCGGCGTGCTCGGCTGGTGCTTCCGGGGTCATTGGCACGGGGTTCTGGCATGTCTGAGAGGTGGTTCCTGTATGCCCAGCAAGTGATTCCGGAGTGTTCGCCAAGTGGTTCTGGCATAGTCGGCAGGTGATTTTGGCATGTCCGGCAGGTGGTTCAGGCGAGTTGAGCAGGTGGTTCCAACGTGCTTGGCAGGAGCTTCCGGCGTCTCCGGCGCGTGTTTCTGGAACATCTGACAGGTGGTTCTGGCATGCCCGAAAGGTGATTCCGGTCTGTCCGGTAGGTGGTTCCAGCCTGCACGGCATGTGGTTCTGGTACGTCTCAGAGGTGGTTGCGCATGCCCAACAGGTGATTCCGGACTGTCCGCCACATGGTTCTGGCACGTCTGAGAGGTGGTTCCGGCATGCCCGGCAGGTCATCCCAGAGAGTCCTCCAAGTGGTTCTGGCATAACACGCAGGTGATTTTGGCGTGTCTGGCAGGTTGTTCCGTTGTGCTTGGCAGGTGGTTCAGGCTTGGCCGGCAGGTGGTTCCAGACTGTCCAGGACGTGTTTCCAGCTTCTCCGGCAGGTGGTTCTGGTACGTCTGAGAGGTGGTTCCGCCATGGCTGGCAGGTGATTCCGGACCGTCCCCCAGGTGGTTCTGGCATAGCCAGCAGTTGATATTGGCCTGTCCGGCAGGTGGTTCCAGCGAGTCGAACAGGTGGCTCCGGCGTTCTTGGCAGGTGGTTCCGGTCTGTCCGGTAGGTGATTCCGGCGTGTCTGGCACGTGCTTCCGGCACGTCTGAGAGGTGGTTCCGGCATGCGCGACAGGTGGTTTCGGAGTGTCCGCCAGGTGGTTCTGGCGTACCCAGCAGGTGATTTTGGCGTCTCCGGCAGGCGTTTCTGGGGAGTCGAGCAGGTGGCTCCGGCATGCTCGGCAGGTGCTTCCGGCGTCTCCGGCACGTGGTTCTGGTGTGTCTGAGAGCTGGTTCCGGCATGTCCGGCAGATGATTCCGGAGTGTCCGCCAAGTGGTTCTGGCATACCCGGCTGGTGATTTGGGCATGTCAGGTAGGTGGTTCCGGCGAGTCGAGCAGGTGGCTCCGGCGTGCTCGGCACGTTGTTCAGACGGGTCTGGCAGGTGTTTTCCGTCTGTTCGGGGTGTGGTTCCAGCATCTCATGCACATGGTTCTGGCACGTCTGAGATGTGGTTCCGGCCGGCCCGACAGGTGTTTCCACAGTGTCCGCCAAGTGGTACTGGCGTAGTTGGCAGGTGATTTTGGCATGACCGGCAGGTGGTTCCAGCAAGCCCGGCAGGTGATTCCGAAGTGTTCCCCAACTGGTTGTGGCGTAGCTAGCAGGTGATTTCTGCGTGTCCGGCAAGTGGTTCTGGCGAGTCGAGCAGGTGGTTCTGGCGTGCTCGGCAGGTGCTTCCGGGGTCATTGGCACGTGGTTCTGGCATATCTGAGAGGTGGTTCCGGCATGCCCGGCAGGTGATTCCGGAGTGTTCGCCAAGTGTTTCCGGCATAGCCGGCAGGTGATTTTGCATGTCCAGCAGTCGTTCCGGCGGGTCGAGCCGGTGGTTCCGGCGTGTGCGGCAGGTGGTTCCGGTCTGTCCGGCAGGTGGTTCTGTGGTGTCCGGCACGAGGTTCAGTCTGAGAGGCTGTGCCGGCATGCCCCTCACGTGATTCCGGCTTGTCCCCGAAGTGGTGCTGGTGTAGCGGGCAGGTGATTTTGGCGTGTCCGGCAGGTGGTTCAGGCGAGTTGAGCAGGTGGTTGCGACGTGCTCGGCAGGTGCTTCCAGCGTCTCCGGCACGTGTTTCTGGCACATCAGACTGGTGGTTCCGGCATGCCCAAAAGTTGATTCCGGTCTGTCCGGTAGGTGGTTGCGGCGTGCACGGCACGTGGTTCTGGTACGTGTCAGAGGTGGTTGCGTATGCCCAACAGGTGATTCCGGACTGTCCGCCACGTGCTTCTGGCACGTCTGAGATGTGGTTCCAACATGCCCGGCAGGTCATTTCGGAGAGTCGTCCAAGTGGTTCTGGCGTAGCCGCAGGTGATTTTGGCGTGTCCGGCAGGTGGTTCCGCCGTGCTCGGCAGGTGGTTCAGGCATGGCCGTCACGTGCTTCCAGTCTGTCCAGGACGTGTTTCCAGCTTCTCCGGCAGGTGGTTCTGGTACGTCTGTGAGGTGGTTCCGCCATGGCTGGCAGGTGATCCCGGACTGTCCCCCAGGTGGTTCTGGCATAGCCAGCAGTTGATATTGGCCTGTCCGGCAGGTGGTTCCAGCGAGTCGAACAGGTGGCTCCGGCGTTCTTGGCAGGTGGTTCCGGTCTGTCCGGTAGGTGGTTCCGGCATGCGCGGCAGGTGATTCCGTAGTGTCCGCCAGGTGGTTCTGGCATACCCGGCAGGTGATTTTGGCGTATCCGGCTGGTGTTTCTGGTGAGTCGAGCAGGTGGCTCCGGCATGCTCGGCAGGTGCTTCCGGCGTCTCCGGCACTTGGTTCTGGTGTGTCTGAGAGCTGGTTCCGGCATGTCCGGCAGATGATTCCGGAGTGTCCGCCAAGTGGTTCTGGCATACCCAGCAGCTGATTTTGGCGTGTCAGGGAGGTGGTACCGGTGAGTCGAGCAGGTGGTTCCGGCGTGCTCAGCAGGTGGTTCAGGCGGTTCTGGCAGGTGGTATCCCTCTGTTCGGGGTGTGGTTCCAGCATCTCATGAGCACGTTTCTGGCACGTCTGAGATGTGGTTCCAGCCGGCCCGACAGGTGTTTCCGCAGTGTCCGCCAAGCGGTTCTGGCGTAGTTGGTAGGTGATTTTGGCATGACTGGCAGGTGGTTCCAGCAAGCCTGGCAGGTGATTCCAAAGTGTTCACCAACTGGTTGTGGCGTAGCCGGCAGGTGATTTTTGCGTGATCGGCAGGTGGTTCTGGCGAGTCGAGCAGTTGGTTCCGGCGTGCTCGGCTGGTGCTTCCGGGGTCATTGGCACGGGGTTCTGGCATGTCTGAGAGGTGGTTCCTGCATGACGGGCAAGTGATTCCGGAGTGTTCACCAAGTGGTTCTGGCATACCCGGCTGGTGATTTTGGCATGTCAGGCAGGTGGTTCAGGCGAGTTGAGCAGGTGGTTCCAACGTGCTTGGCAGGTGCTTCCGGCGTCTCCGGCACGTGTTTCTGGCACATCTGACAGGTCTTTTCGGCATGCCCGAAAGTTCATTCCGGTCTGTCCGGTAGGTGGCTCCAGCCTGCACGGCATGTGGTTCTGGTACGTCTCAGAGGTGGTTGCGCATGCCCAACAGGTGATTCCGGACTGTCCGCCACATGGTTCTGGCACGTCTGAGAGGTGGTTCCGGCAGGCCCGACAGGTGTTTCCACAGTGTCCGCCAAGTGGTACTGGCGTAGTTGGCAGGTGATTTTGGCATGACCGGCAGGTGGTTCCAGCAAGCCCGGCAGGCGATTCCGAAGTGTTCCCCAACTGGTTGTGGCGTAGCCGGCAGGTGATTTTTGCGTGTCCGGCAGGTGGTTCTGGCGAGTCGAGCAGGTGGTTCCGGCGTGCTCGGCAGGTGCTTCCGGGGTCATTGGCACGTGGTTCTGGCATATCTGAGAGGTGGTTCCGGCATGCCCGGCAGGTGATTCCGGAGTGTTCGCCAAGTGTTTCCGGCGTAGCCGGCAGGTGATTTTGCATGTCCAGCGGTCGTTCCGGCGGGTCGAGCCGGTGGTTCCGGCTTGTGCGGCAGGTGGTTCCGGTCTGTCCGGCAGGTGGTTCTGTGGTGTCCGGCACGAGGTTCAGTCTGAGAGGCTGTGCCGGCATGCCCCTCACGTGATTCAGGCTTGTCCCCGAAGTGGTGCTGGTGTAGCGGGCAGGTGATTTTGGCGTGTCCGGCAGGTGGTTCAGGCGAGTTGAGCAGGTGCTTGCGACGTGCTCGGCAGGTGCCTCCGGCGTCTCCGGCACGTGTTTCTGGCACATCTGACTGGTGGTTCCGGCATGCCCAAAAGTTGATTCCGGTCTGTCCGGTAGGTGGTTCCGGCGTGCACGGCACGTGGTTCTGGTACGTGTCAGAGGTGGTTGCGTATGCCCAACAGGTGATTCCGGACTCTCCGCCACGTGCTTCTGGCACGTCTGAGAGGTGGTTTCGGCATGCCCGGCAGGTCATCCCAGAGAGTCCTCCAAGTGGTTCTGGCATAACACGCAGGTGATTTTGGCGTGTCTGGCAGGTTGTTCCGTTGTGCTTGGCAGGTGGTTCAGGCTTGGCCGGCAGGTGGTTCCAGACTGTCCAGGACGTGTTTCCAGCTTCTCCGGCAGGTGGTTCTGGTACGTCTGAGAGGTGGTTCCGCCATGGCTGGCAGGTGATTCCGGACCGTCCCCCAGGTGGTTCTGGCATAGCCAGCAGTTGATATTGGCCTGTCCGGCAGGTGGTTCCAGCGAGTCGAACAGGTGGCTCCGGCGTGCTCGGCAGGTGGTTCCGGTCTGTCCGGTAGGTGATTCCGGCGTGTCCGGCACGTGCTTCCGGCACGTCTGAGAGGTGGTTCCGGCATGCGCGACAGGTGGTTTCGGAGTGTCCGCCAGGTGGTTCTGGCGTACCCGGCAGGTGATTTTGGCATGTCCGGCAGGTGTTTCTGGCGAGTCGAGCAGGTGGCTCCGGCATGCTCGGCAGGTGCTTCCGGCGTCTCCGGCACGTGGTTCTGGTGTGTCTGAGAGCTGGTTCCGGCATGTCCGGCAGATGATTCCGGAGTGTCCGCCAAGTGGTTCTGGCATACCCGGCTGGTGATTTGGGCATGTCAGGTAGGTGGTTCCGGCGAGTCGAGCAGGTGGCTCCGGCGTGCTCGGCAGGTTGTTCAGACGGGTCTGGCAGGTGTTTTCCGTCTGTTCGGGGTGTGGTTCCAGCATCTCATGCACATGGTTCTGGCACGTCTGAGATGTGGTTCCGGCCGGCCCGACAGGTGTTTCCACAGTGTCCGCCAAGTGGTACTGGCGTAGTTGGCAGGTGATTTTCGCACGACCGGCAGGTGGTTCCAGCAAGCCCGGCAGGTGATTCCGAAGTGTTCCCCAACTGGTTGTGGCGTAGCCGGCAGGTGATTTTTGTGTGTCCGGCAGGTGGTTCTGGCGAGTCGAGCAGGTGGTTCCGGCGTGCTCGGCAGGTGCTTCTGGGGTCATTGGCACGTGGTTCTGGCATATCTGAGAGGTGGTTCCGGCATGCCCGGCAGGTGATTCCGGAGTGTTCGCCAAGTGTTTCCGGCGTAGCCGGCAGGTGATTTTGCATGTCCAGCGGTCGTTCCGGCGGGTCGAGCCAGTGGTTCCGGCGTGTCCGGCAGGTGGTTCCGGTCTGTCCGGCAGGTGGTTCTGTGGTGTCCGGCACGAGGTTCAGTCTGAGAGGCTGTGCCGGCATGCCCCTCACGTGATTCCGGCTTGTCCCCGAAGTGGTGCTGGTGTAGCGGGCAGGTGATTTTGGCGTGTCCGGCAGGTGGTTCAGGCGAGTTGAGCAGGTGGTTCCGCCGTGCTCGGCAGGTGGTTCAGGCATGGCCGTCACGTGGTTCCAGTCTGTCCAGGACGTGTTTCCAGCTTCTCCGGCAGGTGGTCCTGGTACGTCTGAGAGGTGGTTCCGCCATGGCTGGCAGGTGATCCCGGACTGTCCCCCAGGTGGTTCTGGCATAGCCAGCAGTTGATATTGGCCTGTCCGGCAGGTGGTTCCAGCGAGTCGAACAGGTGGCTCCGGCGTTCTTGGCAGGTGGTTCCGGTCTGTCCAGTAGGTGATTCCGGCGTGTCCAGCACGTGCTTCCAGCACATCTGAGAGGTGGTTCCGGCATGCGCGGCAGGTGATTCCGTAGTGTCCGCCAGGTGGTTCTGGCATACCCGGCAGGTGATTTTGGTGTGTCTGGCAGGTGTTTCTGGCGAGTCGAGCAGGTGGCTCCGGCATGCTCGGCAGGTGCTTCCGGCTTCTCCGGCACTTGGTTCGGGTGTGTCTGAGAGCTGGTTCTGGCATGTCCGGCAGATGATTCCGGAGTGTCCACCAAGTGGTTCTGGCATACCCAGCAGGTGATTTTGGCGTGTCAGGGAGGTGGTACCGGCGAATCGAGGAGGTGGTTCCGGCGTGCTCAGCAGGTGGTTCAGGCGGTTCTGGCAGGTGGTATCCGTCTGTTCGGGTTGTGGTTCCAGCATCTCATGAACACGTTTCTGGCACGTCTGAGATGTGGTTCCAGCCGGCCCGACAGGTGTTTCCGCAGTGTCCACCAAGCGATTCTGGCGTAGTTGGCAGGTGATTTTGGCATGACTGGCAGGTGGTTCCAGCAAGCCTGGCAGGTGATTCCAAAGTGTTCACCAACTGGTTGTGGCGTAGCCGGCAGGTGATTTTTGCGTGATCGGCAGGTGGTTCTGGCGAGTCGAGCAGGTGGTTCCGGCGTGCTCGGCTGGTGCTTCCGGGGTCATTGGCACGGGGTTCTGGCATGTCTGAGAGGTGGTTCCTGCATGCCCAGCAAGTGATTCCGGAGTGTTCGCCAAGTGGTTCTGGCATAGTCGGCAGGTGATTTTGGCATGTCCGGCAGGTGGTTCAGGCGAGTTGAGCAGGTGGTTCCAACGTGCTTGGCAGGAGCTTCCGGCGTCTCCGGCGCGTGTTTCTGTAACATCTGACAGGTGGTTCTGGCATGCCCGAAAGGTGATTCCGGTCTGTCCGGTAGGTGGTTCCAGCCTGCACGGCATGTGCTTCTGGTACGTCTCAGAGGTGGTTGCGCATGCCCAACAGGTGATTCCGGACTGTCCGCCACATGGTTCTGGCACGTCTGAGAGGTGGTTCCGGCATGCCCGGCAGGTCATCCCAGAGAGTCCTCCAAGTGGTTCTGGCATAACACGCAGGTGATTTTGGCGTGTCTGGCAGGTTGTTCCGTTGTGCTTGGCAGGTGGTTCAGGCTTGGCCGGCAGGTGGTTCCAGACTGTCCAGGACGTGTTTCCAGCTTCTCCGGCAGGTGGTTCTGGTACGTCTGAGAGGTGGTTCCGCCATGGCTGGCAGGTGATTCCGGACCGTCCCCCAGGTGGTTCTGGCATAGCCAGCAGTTGATATTGGCCTGTCCGGCAGTTGGTTCCAGCGAGTCGACCAGGTGGCTCCGGCGTGCTCGGCAGGTGGTTCCGGTCTGTCCGGTAGGTGATTCCGGCGTGTCCGGCACGTGCTTCCGGCACGTCTGAGAGGTGGTTCCGGCATGCGCGACAGGTGGTTTCGGAGTGTCCGCCAGGTGGTTCTGGCGTACCCTGAAGGTGATTTTGGCGTCTCCGGCAGGCGTTTCTGGGGAGTCGAGCAGGTGGCTCCGGCATGCTCGGCAGGTGCTTCCGGCGTCTCCGGCACGTGGTTCTGGTGTGTCTGAGAGCTGGTTCCGGCATGTCCGGCAGATGATTCCGGAGTGTCCGCCAAGTGGTTCTGGCATACCCGGCTGGTGATTTGGGCATGTCAGGTAGGTGGTTCCCGCGAGTCGAGCAGGTGGCTCCGGCATGCTCGGCACGTTGTTCAGACGGGTCTGGCAGGTGTTTTCCGTCTGTTCGGGGTGTGGTTCCAGCATCTCATGCACATGGTTCTGGCACGTCTGAGATGTGGTTCCGGCCGGCCAGACAGGTGTTTCCACAGTGTCCGCCAAGTGGTACTGGCGTAGTTGGCAGGTGATTTTCGCATGACCGGCAGGTGGTTCCAGCAAGCCCGGCAGGTGATTCCGAAGTTTTCCCCAACTGGTTGTGGCGTAGCCGGCAGGTGATTTTTGCGTGTCCGGCAGGTGGTTCTGGCGAGTCGAGCAGGTGGTTCCGGCGTGCTCGGCAGGTGCTTCCGGGGTCATTGGCACGTGGTTCTGGCATATCTGAGAGGTGGTTCCGGCATGCCCGGCAGGTGATTCCGGAGTGTTCGCCAAGTGTTTCCGGCGTAGCCGGCAGGTGATTTTGCATGTCCAGCGGTCGTTCCGGCGGGTCGAGCCGGTGGTTCCGGCTTGTGCGGCAGGTGGTTCCGGTCTGTCCGGCAGGTGGTTCTGTGGTGTCCGGCACGAGGTTCAGTCTGAGAGGCTGTGCCGGCATGCCCCTCACGTGATTCCGGCTTGTCCCCGAAGTGGTGCTGGTGTAGCGGGCAGGTGATTTTGGCGTGTCCGGCAGGTGGTTCAGGCGAGTTGAGCAGGTGGTTGCGACGTGCTCGGCAGGTGCTTCCAGCGTCTCCGGCACGTGTTTCTGGCACATCAGACTGGTGGTTCCGGCATGCCCAAAAGTTGATTCCGGTCTGTCCGGTAGGTGGTTGCGGCGTGCACGGCACGTGTTTCTGGTACGTGTCAGAGGTGGTTGCGTATGCCCAACAGGTGATTCCGGACTGTCCGCCACGTGCTTCTGGCACGTCTGAGATGTGGTTCCAACATGCCCGGCAGGTCATTTCGGAGAGTCGTCCAAGTGGTTCTGGCGTAGCCGCAGGTGATTGTGGCATGTCCGGCAGGTGGTTCCGCCGTGCTCGGCAGGTGGTTCAGGCATGGCCGTCACGTGCTTCCAGTCTGTCCAGGACGTGTTTCCAGCTTCTCCGGCAGGTGGTTCTGGTACGTCTGCGAGGTGGTTCCGCCATGGCTGGCAGGTGATCCCGGACTGTCCCCCAGGTGGTTCTGGCATAGCCAGCAGTTGATATTGGCCTGTCCGGCAGGTGGTTCCAGCGAGTCGAACATGTCTCTCCGGCGTTCTTGGCAGGTGGTTCCGGTCTGTCCGGTAGGTGATTCCGGCGTGTCCGGCACGTGCTTCCGGCACGTCTGAGAGGTGGTTCCGGCATGCGCGGCAGGTGATTCCGTAGTGTCCGCCAGGTGGTTCTGGCATACCCGGCAGGTGATTTTGGCGTATCCGGCAGGTGTTTCTGGCGAGTCGAGCAGGTGGCTCCGGCATGCTCGGCAGGTGCTTCCGGCGTCTCCGGCACTTGGTTCTGGTGTGTCTGAGAGCTGGTTCCGGCATGCCCGGCAGGTGATTCCGGAGTGTTCGCCAAGTGTTTCCGGCGTAGCCGGCAGGTGATTTTGCATGTCCAGCGGTCGTTCCGGCGGCTCGAGCCGGTGGTTCCGGCGTGTCCGGCAGGTGGTTCCGGTCTGTCCGGCAGGTGGTTCTGTGGTGTCCGGCACGAGGTTCAGTCTGAGAGGCTGTGCCGGCATGCCCCTCACGTGATTCCGGCTTGTCCCCGAAGTGGTGCTGGTGTAGCGGGCAGGTGATTTTGGCGTGTCCGGCAGGTGGTTCAGGCGAGTTGAGCAGGTGGTTCCGCCGTGCTCGGCAGGTGGTTCAGGCATGGCCGTCACGTGGTTCCAGTCTGTCCAGGACGTGTTTCCAGCTTCTCCGGCAGGTGGTCCTGGTACGTCTGAGAGGTGGTTCCGCCATGGCTGGCAGGTGATCCCGGACTGTCCCCCAGGTGGTTCTGGCATAGCCAGCAGTTGATATTAGCCTGTCCGGCAGGTGGTTCCAGCGAGTCGAACAGGTGGCTCCGGCGTTCTTGGCAGGTGGTTCCGGTCTGTCCAGTAGGTGATTCCGGCGTGTCCAACACGTGCTTCCAGCACGTCTGAGAGGTGGTTCCGGCATGCGCGGCAGGTGATTCCGTAGTGTCCGCCAGGTGGTTCTGGCATACCCGGCAGGTGATTTTGGTGTGTCTGGCAGGTGTTTCTGGCGAGTCGAGCAGGTGGCTCCGGCATGCTCGGCAGGTGCTTCCGGCTTCTCCGGCACTTGGTTCGGGTGTGTCTGAGAGCTGGTTCTGGCATGTCCGGCAGATGATTCCGGAGTGTCCGCCAAGTGGTTCTGGCATACCCAGCAGGTGATTTTGGCGTGTCAGGGAGGTGGTACCGGCGAGTCGAGCATGTGGTTCCGGCGTGCTCAGCAGGTGGTTCAGGCGGTTCTGGCAGGTGGTATCCGTCTGTTCGGGGTGTGGTTCCAGCATCTCATGAACACGTTTCTGGCACGTCTGAGATGTGGTTCCAGCCGGCCCGACAGGTGTTTCCGCAGTGTCCACCAAGCGATTCTGGCGTAGTTGGCAGGTGATTTTGGCATGACTGGCAGGTGGTTCCAGCAAGCCTGGCAGGTGATTCCAAAGTGTTCACCAACTGGTTGTGGCGTAGCCGGCAGGTGATTTTTGCGTGATCGGCAGGTGGTTCTGGCGAGTCGAGCAGGTGGTTCCGGCGTGCTCGGCTGGTGCTTCCGGGGTCATTGGCACGGGGTTCTGGCATGTCTGAGAGGTGGTTCCTGCATGCCGGGCAAGTGATTCCGGAGTGTTCGCCAAGTGGTTCTGGCATAGTCGGCAGGTGATTTTGGCATGTCCGGCAGGTGGTTCAGGCGAGTTGAGCAGGTGGTTCCAACGTGCTTGGCAGGAGCTTCCGGCGTCTCCGGCGCGTGTTTCTGGAACATCTGACAGGTGGTTCTGGCATGCCCGAAAGGTGATTCCGGTCTGTCCGGTAGGTGGTTCCAGCCTGCACGGCATGTGGTTCTGGTACGTCTCAGAGGTGGTTGCGCATGCCCAACAGGTGATTCCGGACTGTCCGCCACATGGTTCTGGCACGTCTGAGAGGTGGTTCCGGCATGCCCGGCAGGTCATCCCAGAGAGTCCTCCAAGTGGTTCTGGCATAACACGCAGGTGATTTTGGCGTGTCTGGCAGGTTGTTCCGTTGTGCTTGGCAGGTGGTTCAGGCTTGGCCGGCAGGTGGTTCCAGACTGTCCAGGACGTGTTTCCAGCTTCTCCGGCAGGTGGTTCTGGTACGTCTGAGAGGTGGTTCCGCCATGGCTGGCAGGTGATTCCGGACCGTCCCCCAGGTGGTTCTGGCATAGCCAGCAGTTGATATTGGCCTGTCCGGCAGGTGGTTCCAGCGAGTCGACCATGTGGCTCCGGCGTGCTCGGCAGGTGGTTCCGGTCTGTCCGGTAGGTGATTCCGGCGTGTCCGGCACGTGCTTCCGGCACGTCTGAGAGGTGGTTACGGCATGCGCGACAGGTGGTTTTGGAGTGTCCGCCAGGTGGTTCTGGCGTACCCTGCAGGTGATTTTGGCGTCTCCGGCAGGCGTTTCTGGGGAGTCGAGCAGGTGGCTCCGGCATGCTCGGCAGGTGCTTCCGGCGTCTCCGGCACTTGGTTCTGGTGTGTCTGAGAGCTGGTTCCGGCATGGCCGGCAGATGATTCCGGAGTGTCCGCCAAGTGGTTCTGGCATACCCGGCTGGTGATTTGGGCATGTCAGGTAGGTGGTTCCCGCGAGTCGAGCAGGTGGCTCCGGCGTGCTCGGCACGTTGTTCAGACGGGTCTGGCAGGTGTTTTCCGTCTGTTCGGGGTGTGGTTCCAGCATCTCATGCACATGGTTCTGGCACGTTTGAGATGTGGTTCCGGCCGGCCCGACAGGTGTTTCCACAGTGTCCGCCAAGTGGTACTGGCGTAGTTGGCAGGTGATTTTCGCCTGACCGGCAGGTGGTTCCAGCAAGCCCGGCAGGTGATTCCGAAGTTTTCCCCAACTGGTTGTGGCGTAGCCGGCAGGTGATTTTTGCGTGTCCGGCAGGTGGTTCTGGCGAGTCGAGCAGGTGGTTCCGGCGTGCTCGGCAGGTGCTTCCGGGGTCATTGGCACGTGGTTCTGGCATATCTGAGAGGTGGTTCCGGCATGCCCGGCAGGTGATTCCGGAGTGTTTGCCAAGTGTTTCCGGCGTAGCCGGCAGGTGATTTTGCATGTCCAGCGGTCGTTCCGGCGGGTCCAGCCGGTGGTTCCGGCTTGTGCGGCAGGTGGTTCCGGTCTGTCCGGCAGGTGGTTCTGTGGTGTCCGGCACGAGGTTCAGTCTGAGAGGCTGTGCCGGCATGCCCCTCACGTGATTCCGGCTTGTCCCCGAAGTGGTGCTGGTGTAGCGGGCAGGTGATTTTGGCGTGTCCGGCAGGTGGTTCAGGCGAGTTGAGCAGGTGGTTGCGACGTGCTCGGCAGGTGCTTCCAGCGTCTCCGGCACGTGTTTCTGGCACATCAGACTGGTGGTTCCGGCATGCCCAAAAGTTGATTCCGGTCTGTCCGGTAGGTGGTTGCGGCGTGCACGGCACGTGTTTCTGGTACGTGTCAGAGGTGGTTGCGTATGCCCAACAGGTGATTCCGGACTGTCCGCCACGTGCTTCTGGCACGTCTGAGATGTGGTTCCAACATGCCCGGCAGGTCATTTCGGAGAGTCGTCCAAGTGGTTCTGGCGTAGCCCGCAGGTGATTTTGGCGTGTCCGGCAGGTGGTTCCGCCGTGCTCGGCAGGTGGTTCAGGCATGGCCGTCACGTGCTTCCAGTCTGTCCAGGACGTGTTTCCAGCTTCTCCGGCAGGTGGTTCTGGTACGTCTGAGAGGTGGTTCCGCCATGGCTGGCAGGTGATCCCGGACTGTCCCCCAGGTGGTTCTGGCATAGCCAGCAGTTGATATTGGCCTGTCCGGCAGGTGGTTCCAGCGAGTCGAACAGGTGGCTCCGGCGTTCTTGGCAGGTGGTTCCGGTCTGTCCGGTAGGTGATTCCGGCGTGTCCGGCACGTGCTTCCGGCACGTCTGAGAGGTGGTTCCGGCATGCGCGGCAGGTGATTCCGTAGTGTCCGCCAGGTGGTTCTGGCATACCCGGCAGGTGATTTTGGCGTATCCGGCAGGTGTTTCTGGCGAGTCGAGCAGGTGGCTCCGGCATGCTCGGCAGGTGCTTCCGGCGTCTCCGGCACTTGGTTCTGGTGTGTCTGAGAGCTGGTTCCGGCATGGCCGGCAGATGATTCCGGAGTGTCCGCCAAGTGGTTCTGGCATACCCAGCAGGTGATTTTGGCGTGTCAGGGAGGTGGTACCGGTGAGTCGAGCAGGTGGTTCCGGCGTGCTCAGCAGGTGGTTCAGGCGGTTCTGGCAGGTGGTATCCGTCTGTTCGGGGTGTGGTTCCAGCATCTCATGAACACGTTTCTGGCACGTCTGAGATGTGGTTCCAGCCGGCCCGACAGGTGTTTCCGCAGTGTCCGCCAAGCGGTTCTGGCGTAGTTGTCAGGTGATTTTGGCATGACTGGCAGGTGGTTCCAGCAAGCCTGGCAGGTGATTCCAAAGTGTTCACCAACTGGTTGTGGCGTAGCCGGCAGGTGATTTTTGCGTGATCGGCAGGTGGTTCTGGCGAGTCGAGCAGGTGGTTCCGGCGTGCTCGGCTGGTGCTTCCGGGGTCATTGGCACGGGGTTCTGGCATGTCTGAGAGGTGGTTCCTGCATGCCCGGCAAGTGATTCCGGAGTGTTCGCCAAGTGGTTCTGGCATACCCGGCTGGTGATTTTGGCATGTCAGGCAGGTGGTTCAGGCGAGTTGAGCAGGTGGTTCCAACGTGCTTGGCAGGTGCTTCCGGCGTCTCCGGCACGTGTTTCTGGCACATCTGACAGGTGGTTCCGGCATGCCCGAAAGGTCATTCCGGTCTGTCCGGTAGGTGGTTCCAGCCTGCACGGCATGTGGTTCTGGTACGTCTCAGAGGTGGTTGCGCATGCCCAACAGGTGATTCCGGACTGTCCGCCACATGGTTCTGGCACGTCTGAGAGGTGGTTCCGGCAGGCCCGACAGGTGTTTCCACAGTGTCCGCCAAGTGGTACTGGCGTAGTTGGCAGGTGATTTTCGCACGACCGGCAGGTGGTTCCAGCAAGCCCGGCAGGTGATTCCGAAGTGTTCCCCAACTGGTTGTGGCGTAGCCGGCAGGTGATTTTTGCGTGTCCGGCAGGTGGTTCTGGCGAGTCGAGCAGGTGGTTCCGGTGTGCTCGGCAGGTGCTTCCGGGGTCATTGGCACGTGGTTCTGGCATATCTGAGAGGTGGTTCCGGCATGCCCGGCAGGTGATTCCGGAGTGTTCGCCAAGTGTTTCCGGCGTAGCCGGCAGGTGATTTTGCATGTCCAGCGGTCGTTCCGGCGGGTCGAGCCGGTGGTTCCGGCGTGTGCGGCAGGTGGTTCCGGTCTGTCCGGCAGGTGGTTCTGTGGTGTCCGGCACGAGGTTCAGTCTGAGAGGCTGTGCCGGCATGCCCCTCACGTGATTCCGGCTTGTCCCCGAAGTGGTGCTGGTGTAGCGGGCAGGTGATTTTGGCGTGTCCGGCAGGTGGTTCAGGCGAGTTGAGCAGGTGGTTCCGCCGTGCTCGGCAGGTGGTTCAGGCATGGCCGTCACGTGGTTCCAGTCTGTCCAGGACGTGTTTCCAGCTTCTCCGGCAGGTGGTCCTGGTACGTCTGAGAGGTGGTTCCGCCATGGCTGGCAGGTGATCCCGGACTGTCCCCCAGGTGGTTCTGGCATAGCCAGCAGTTGATATTGGCCTGTTCGGCAGGTGGTTCCAGCGAGACGAACAGGTGGCTCCGGCATTCTTGGCAGGTGGTTCCGGTCTGTCCGGTAGGTGTTTCCGGCGTGTCCGGCACGTGCTTCCGGCACGTCTGAGAGGTGGTTCCGGCATGCGCGGCAGGTGATTCCGTAGTGTCCGCCAGGTGGTACTGGCATACCCGGCAGGTGATTTTGGCGTGTCCGGCAGGTGTTTCTGGCGAGTCGAGCAGCTGGCTCCGGCATGCTCGGCAGGTGGTTCAGGCGGTTCTGGCAGGTGGTATCCGTCTGTTCGGGGTGTGGTTCCAGCATCTCATGAACACGTTTCTGGCACGTCTGAGATGTGGTTCCAGCCGGCCCGACAGGTGTTTCCGCAGTGTCCGCCAAGCGGTTCTGACGTAGCTGGCAGGCGATTTTGGCATGACTGGCAGGTGGTTCCAGCAAGCCTGGCAGGTGATTCCAAAGTGTTCACCAACTGGTTGTGGCGTAGCCGGCAGGTGATTTTTGCGTGATCGGCAGGTGGTTCTGGCGAGTCGAGCAGGTGGTTCCGGCGTGCTCGGCTGGTGCTTCCGGGGTCATTGGCACGGGGTTCTGGCATGTCTGAGAGGTGGTTCCTGCATGCCGGGCAAGTGATTCCGGAGTGTTCGCCAAGTGGTTCTGGCATAGTCGGCAGGTGATTTTGGCATGTCCGGCAGGTGGTTCAGGCGAGTTGAGCAGGTGGTTCCAACGTGCTTGGCAGGTGCTTCCGGCGTCTCCGGCACGTGTTTCTGGCACATCTGACAGGTGGTTCCGGCATGCCCGAAAGGTGATTCCGGTCTGCCCGGTAGGTGGTTCCAGCCTGCACGGCATGTGGTGCTGGTACGTCTCAGAGGTGGTTGCGCATGCCCAACAGGTGATTCCGGACTGTCCGCCACATGGTTCCGGCACGTCTGAGAGGTGGTTCCGGCATGCCCGGCAGGTCATCCCAGAGAGTCCTCCAAGTGGTTCTGGCATAACACGCAGGTGATTTTGGCGTGTCTGGCAGGTTGTTCCGTTGTGCTTGGCAGGTGGTTCAGGCTTGGCCGGCAGGTGGTTCCAGACTGTCCAGGACGTGTTTCCAGCTTCTCCGGCAGGTGGCTCTGGTACGTCTTAGAGGTGGTTCAGCCATGGCTGGCAGGTGATTCCGGACCGTCCCCCAGGTGGTTCTGGCATAGCCAGCAGTTGATATTGGCCTGTCCGGCAGGTGGTTCCAGCGAGTCGAACAGGTGGCTCCGGCGTGCTCGGCAGGTGGTTCCGGTCTGTCCGGTAGGTGATTCCGGCGTGTCCGGCACGTGCTTCCGGCACGTCTGAGAGGTGGTTCCGGCATGCGCGACAGGTGATTTCGGAGTGTCCGCCAGGTGGTTCTGGCGTACCCGGCAGGTGATTTTTGCGTGTCCGGCAGGTGTTTCTGGCGAGTCGAGCAGGTGGCTCCGGCGTGTCCGGCAGGTGGTTCCGGTCTGTCCGGCAGGTGGTTCTGTGGTGTCCGGCACGAGGTTCAGTCTGAGAGGCTGTGCCGGCATGCCCCTCACGTGATTCCGGCTTGTCCCCGAAGTGGTGCTGGTGTAGCGGGCAGGTGATTTTGGCGTGTCCGGCAGGTGGTTCAGGCGAGTTGAGCAGGTGGTTGCGACGTGCTCGGCAGGTGCTTCCGGCGTCTCCGGCACGCGTTTCTGGCACATCTGACTGGTGGTTCCGGCATGCCCAAAAGTTGATTCCGGTCTGTCCGGTAGGTGGTTCCGGCGTGCACGGCACGTGGTTCTGGTACGTGTCAGAGGTGGTTGCGTATGCCCAACAGGTGATTCCGGACTCTCCGCCACGTGCTTCTGGCACGTCTGAGAGGTGGTTCCAACATGCCCGACAGGTCATTTCGGAGAATCGTCCAAGTGGTTCTGGCGTAGCCCGCAGGTGATTTTGGCGTGTCCGGCAGGTGGTTCCGCCGTGCTCGGCTGGCGGTTCAGGCATGGCCGTCACGTGGTTCCAGTCAGTCGAGGACGTGTTTCCAGCTTCTCCGGCAGGTGGTTCTGGCGAGTCGAGCAGGTGGTTCCGGCGTGCTCGGCTGGTGCTTCCGGGGTCATTGGCACGGGATTCTGGCATGTCTGAGAGGTGGTTCCTGCATGCCCGGCAAGTGATACCGGAGTGTTCGCCAAGTGGTTCTGGCATAGTCGGCAGGTGATTTTGGCATGTCCGGCAGGTGGTTCAGGCGAGTTGAGCAGGTGGTTCCAAAGTGCGTGGCAGGTGCTTCCGGCGTCTCTGGCATGTGTTTCTGGCACATCTAACAGGTGTTTCCGGCATGCCCGAAAGGTGATTCCGGTCTGTCCGGTAGGTGGTTCCAGCCTGCACGGCATGTGGTTCTGGTACGTCTCAGAGGTGGTTGCGCATGCCCAACAGGTGATTCCGGACTGTCCGCCACATGGTTCTGGCACGTCTGAGAGGTGGTTCCGGCATGCCCGGCAGGTCATCCCAGAGAGTCCTCCAAGTGGTTCTGGCATAACACGCAGGTGATTTTGGCGTGTCCGGCAGGTGGTTCCGGCGTGCTCGGCAGGTGCTTCCGGGGTCATTGGCACGTGGTTCTGGCATATCTGAGAGGTGGTTCCGGCATGCCCGGCAGGTGATTCCGGAGTGTTCGCCAAGTGTTTCCGGCGTAGCCGGCAGGTGATTTTGCATGTCCAGCGGTCGTTCCGGCGGGTCGAGCCGGTGGTTCCGGCGTGTCCGGCAGGTGGTTCCGGTCTGTCCGGCAGGTGGTTCTGTGGTGTCCGGCACGAGGTTCAGTCTGAGAGGCTGTGCCGGCATGCCCCTCACGTGATTCCGGCTTGTCCCCGAAGTGGTGCTGGTGTAGCGGGCAGGTGATTTTGGCGTGTCCGGCAGGTGGTTCAGGCGAGTTGAGCAGGTGGTTGCGACGTCGTCGGCACGTGCTTCCGGCGTCTCCGGCGCGTGTTTCTGGCACATCTGACTGGTGGTTCCGGCATGCCCAAAAGTTGATTCCGGTCTGTCCGGTAGGTGGTTCCGGCGTGCACGGCACGTGGTTCTGGTACGTATCAGAGGTGGTTGCGTATGCCCAACAGGTGATTCCGGACTGTCCGCCACGTGCTTCTGGCACGTCTGAGAGGTGGTTCCAACATGCCCGGCAGGTCATTTCGGAGAGTCGTCCAAGTGGTTCTGGCGTAGCCCGCAGGTGATTTTGGCGTGTCCGGCAGGTGGTTCCGCCGTGCTCGGCAGGTGGTTCAGGCATGGCCGTCACGTGGTTCCAGTCTGTCCAGGACGTGTTTCTAGCTTCTCCGGCAGGTGGTTCTGGTACGTCTGAGAGGTGGTTCCGCCATGGCTGGCAGGTGATCCCGGACTGTCCCCCAGGTGGTTCTGGCATACCCGGCAGGTGATTTTGGCATGTCCGGCAGGTGGTTCCAGCGAGTCGAACAGGTGGCTCCGGCGTGCTCGGCAGGTGGTTCCGGTCTGTCCGGTAGGTGATTCCGGCGTGTCCGGCACGTGCTTCCGGCACGTCTGAGAGGTGGTTCCGGCATGCGCGACAGGTGATTTCGGAGTGTCCGCCAGGTGGTTCTGGCGTACCCGGCAGGTGATTTTGGCGTGTCCGGCAGGTGGTTCTGGCGAGTCGAGCCGGTGGTTCCGGCGTGCTCGGCAGGTGCTTCCGGGGTCATTGGCACGTGGTTCTCGCATATCTGAGAGGTGGTTCCGGCATGCCCGGCAAGTGATTCCGGAGTGTTCGCCCAGTGGTTCTGGCATAGCCGGCAGGTGATTTTGGCATGTCCGGCAGGTGGTTCAGGCGACTTGAGCAGGTGGTTCCAACGTGCTTGGCAGGTGCTTCCGGCGTCTCCGGCACGTGTTTCTGGCACATCTTACAGGTGGTTCCGGCATGCCCGAAAGGTGATTCCGGTCTGTCCGTTAGGAGGTTCCAGCCTGCACGGCATGTGGTTCTGGTACGTCTCAGAGGTGGCTGCGCATGCCCAACAGGTGATTCCGGACTGTCCGCCACATGGTTCTGGCACGTCTGAGAGGTGGTTCCGGCATGCCCGGCAGGTCATCCCAGAGAGTCCTCCAAGTGGTTCTGGCATAACACGCAGGTGATTTTGGCGTGTCTGGCAGGTTGTTCCGTTGTGCTTGGCAGGTGGTTCAGGCTTGGCCGTCAGGTGGTTCCAGTCTGTCCAGGACGTGTTTCCAGCTTCTCCGGCAGGTGGTTCTGGTACGTCTGAGAGGTGGTTCCGCCATGGCTGGCAGGTGATTCCGGACCATCCCCCAGGTGGTTCTGGCATAGCCAGCAGTTGATATTGGCCTGTCCGGCAGGTGGTTCCAGCGAGTTGAACAGGTGGCTCCGGCGTGCTCGGCAGGTGGTTCCGGTCTGTCCGGTAGGTGATTCCGGCGTGTCCGGCACGTGCTTCCGGCACGTCTGAGAGGTGGTTCCGGCATGCGCGACAGGTGATTTCGGAGTGTCCGCCAGGTGGTTCTGGCGTACCCGGCAGGTGATTTTGGCGTGTCCGGCAGGTGTTTCTGGCGAGTCGAGCAGGTGGCTCCGGCATGCTCGGCAGGTGCTTCCGGCGTCTCCGGCACGTGGTTCTGGTGTGTCTGAGAGCTGGTTCCGGCATGTCCGGCAGATGATTCCGGAGTGTCCGCCAAGTGGTTCTGGCATACCCGGCTGGTGATTTGGGCATGTCAGGTAGGTGGTTCCGGCGAGTCGAGCAGGTGGCTCCGGCGTGCTCGGCAGGTTGTTCAGACGGGTCTGGCAGGTGTTTTCCGTCTGTTCGGGGTGTGGTTCCAGCATCTCATGCACATGGTTCTGGCACGTCTGAGATGTGGTTTCGGCCGGCCCGACTGGTGTTTCCAAAGTGTCCGCCAAGTGGTACTGGCGTAGTTGGCAGGTGATTTTGGCATGACCGGCAGGTGGTTCCAGCAAGCCCGGCAGGTGATTCCGAAGTGTTCCCCAACTGGTTGTGGCGTAGCCGGCAGGTGATTTCTGCGTGTCCGGCAGGTGGTTCTGGCGAGTCGAGCAGGTGGTTCCGGCGTGCTCGGCAGGTGCTTCCGGGGTCATTGGCACGTGGTTCTGGCATATCTGAGAGGTGGTTCCGGCATGCCCGGCAAGTGATTCCGGAGTGTTCCTCAAGTGGTTCTGGCATAGCCGGCAGGTGATTTTGGCATGTCCGGCAGGTGGTTCAGGCGAGTTGAGCAGGTGGTTCCAACGTGCTTGGCAGGTGCTTCCGGCATCTCCGGCACGTGTTTCTGGCACAATCTGACAGGTGGTTCCGGCATGCCCGAAAGGTGATTCCGGTCTGTCCGGTAGGAGGTTCCAGCCTGCATGGCATGTGGTTCTGGTACGTCTCAGAGGTGGCTGCGCATGCCCAACAGGTTATTCCGGACTGTCCGCCACATGGTTCTGGCACGTCTGAGAGGTGGTTCCGGCATGCCCGGCAGGTCATCCCAGAGAGTCCTCCAAGTGGTTCTGGCATAACACGCAGGTGATTTTGGCGTGTCTGGCAGGTTGTTCCGTTGTGCTTGGCAGGTGGTTCAGGCTTGGCCGGCAGGTGGTTCCAGACTGTCCAGGACGTGTTTCCAGCTTCTCCGGCAGGTGGTTCTGGTACGTCTGAGAGGTGGTTCCGCCATGGCTGGCAGGTGATTCCGGACCATCCCCCAGGTGGTTCTGGCATAGCCAGCAGTTGATATTGGCCTGTCCGGCAGGTGGTTCCAGCGAGTCGAACAGGTGGCTCCGGCGTGCTCGGCAGGTGGTTCCGGTCTGTCCGGTAGGTGATTCCGGCGTGTCCGGCACGTGCTTCCGGCACGTCTGAGAGGTGGTTCCGGCATGCGCGACAGGTGATTTCGGAGTGTCCGCCAGGTGGTTCTGGCGTACCCGGCAGGTGATTTTGGCGTGTCCGGCAGGTGTTTCTGGCGAGTCGAGCAGGTGGCTCCGGCATGCTCGGCAGGTGCTTCCGGCGTCTCCGGCACGTGGTTCTGGTGTGTCTGAGAGCTGGTTCCGGCATGTCCGGCAGATGATTCCGGAGTGTCCGCCAAGTGTTTCTGGCATACCCGGCTGGTGATTTGGGCATGTCAGGTAGGTGGTTCCGGCGAGTCGAGCAGGTGGCTCCGGCGTGCTCGGCAGGTTGTTCAGACGGGTCTGGCAGGTGTTTTCCGTCTGTTCGGGGTGTGGTTCCAGCATCTCATGCACATGGTTCCGGCACGTCTGAGATGTGGTTCTGGCCGGCCCGACAGGTGTTTCCGCAGTGTCCGCCAAGCGGTTCTGGCGTAGTTGGCAGGTGATTTTGGCATGACTGGCAGGTGGTTCCAGCAAGCCTGGCAGGTGCTTCCAAAGTGTTCACCAACTGGTTGTGGCGTAGCCGGCAGGTGATTTTTGCATGATCGGCAGGTGGTTCTGGCGAGTCGAGCAGGTGGTTCCGGCATGCTCGGCCTGTGCTTCCGGGGTCATTGGCACGGGGTTCTGGCATGTCTGAGAGGTGGTTCCTGCATGCCCGGCAAGTGATTCCGGAGTGTTCGCCCAGTGGCTCTGGCATTGCCGGCAGGTGAATTTCGCATGTCCGGCAGGTGGTTCCAGCGAGTCGAACAGGTGGCTCCGGCGTGCTCGGCAGGTGGTTCCGGTCTGTCCGGTAGGTGATTCCGGCGTGTCCGGCACGTGCTTCCGGCACGTCTGAGAGGTGGTTCCGGCATGCGCGACAGGTGATTTCGGAGTGTCCGCCAGGTGGTTCTGGCATACCCAGCAGGTGATTTTGGCGTGTCAGGGAGGTGGTACCGGTGAGTCGAGCAGGTGGTTCCGGCGTGCTCAGCAGGTGGTTCAGGCGGTTCTGACAGGTGGTATCCGTCTGTTCGGGGTGTGGTTCCAGCATCTCATGGACGCGTTTCTGGCACGTCTGAGATGTGGTTCCAGCCGGCCCGACAGGTGTTTCCGCAGTGTCCGCCAAGCGGTTCTGGCGTAGTTGGCAGGTGATTTTGGCATGAGTGGCAGGTGGTTCCAGCAAGCCTGGCAGGTGATTCCAAAGTGTTCCCAAACTGGTTGTGGCGTAGCCGGCAGGTGATTTTTGCGTGATCGGCAGGTGGTTCTGGCGAGTCGAGCAGGTGGTTCCGGCGTGCTCGGCTGGTGCTTCCGGGGTCATTGGCACGTGGTTCTGGCATATCTGAGAGGTGGTTCCGGCATGCCCGGCAGGTGATTCCGGAGTGTTCGCCAAGTGTTTCCGGCGTAGCCGGCAGGTGATTTTGCATGTCCAGCGGTCGTTCCGGCGGGTCGAGCCGGTGGTTCCGGCGTGTCCGGCAGGTGGTTCCGGTCTGTCCGGCAGGTGGTTCTGTGGTGTCCGGCACGAGGTTCAGTCTGAGAGGCTGTGCCGGCATGCCCCTCACGTGATTCCGGCTTGTCCCCGAAGTGGTGCTGGTGTAGCGGGCAGGTGATTTTGGCGTGTCCGGCAGGTGGTTCAGGCGAGTTGAGCAGGTGGTTGTGACGTGGTCGGCAGGTGCTTCCGGCTTCTCCGGCACGTGTTTCTGGCACATCTGACTGGTGGTTCCGGCATGCCCAAAAGTTGATTCCGGTCTGTCCGGTAGGTGGTTCCGGCGTGCACGGCACGTGGTTCTGGTACGTGTCAGAGGTGGTTGCGTATGCCCAACAGGTGATTCCGGACTGTCCGCCACGTGCTTCTGGCACGTCTGAGAGGTGGTTCCAACATGCCCGGCAGGTCATTTCGGAGAGTCGTCCAAGTGGTTCTGGCGTAGCCCACAGGTGATTTTGGCGTGTCCGGCAGGTGTTGCCGCCGTGCTCGGCAGGTGGTTCAGGCATGGCCGTCACGTGCTTCCAGTCTGTCCAGGACGTGTTTCCAGCTTCTCCGGCAGGTGGTTCTGGTACGTCTGTGAGGTGGTTCCGCCATGGCTGGCAGGTGATCCCGGACTGTCCCCCAGGTGGTTCTGGCATAGCCAGCAGTTGATATTGGCCTGTCCGGCAGGTGGTTCCAGCGAGTCGAACAGGTGGCTCCGGCGTGCTCGGCAGGTGGTTCCGGTCTGTCCGGTAGGTGATTCCGGCGTGTCCGGCACGTGCTTCCGGCACGTCTGAGAGGTGGTTCCGGCATGCGCGACAGGTGATTTCGGAGTGTCGGCCAGGTGGTTCTGGCATACCCGGCAGGTGATATTGGAGTGTCCGGCAGGTGTTTCTGGCGAGTCGAGCAGGTGGCTCCGGCGTGCTCGGCACGTGCTTACGGCGTCTCCGGCACTTGGTTCTGGTGTGTCTGAGAGCTGGTTCCGGCATGTCCGGCAGATGATTCCGGAGTGTCCGCCAAGTGGTTCTGGCATACCCAGCAGGTGATTTTGGCGTGTCAGGGAGGTGGTACCGATGAGTCGAGCAGGTGGTTCCGGCGTGCTCAGCAGGTGGTTCAGGCGGTTCTGGCAGGTGGTATCCGTCTGTTCGGGGTGTGGTTCCAGCATCTCATGGACGCGTTTCTGGCACGTCTGAGATGT
The DNA here is from genome assembly GCF_037783145.1 of Equus przewalskii. Lineage (NCBI taxonomy): Eukaryota > Metazoa > Chordata > Mammalia > Perissodactyla > Equidae > Equus > Equus przewalskii. Next base: position 39,762 of record NW_027227556.1, on the reverse strand, counting down.
GGTTCCAGCCGGCCCGACAGGTGTTTCCGCAGTGTCCGCCAAGCGGTTCTGGCGTAGTTGGCAGGTGATTTTGGCATGACTGGCAGGTGGTTCCAGCAAGCCTGGCAGGTGATTCCAAAGTGTTCACCAACTGGTTGTGGCGTAGCCGGCAGGTGATTTTTGCGTGATCGGCAGGTGGTTCTGGCGAGTCGAGCAGGTGGTTCCGGCGTGCTCGGCTGTTGCTTCCGGGGTCATTCGCACGGGGTTCTGGCATGTCTGAGAGGTGGTTCCTGCATGCCCGGCAAGTGATTCCGGAGTGTTCGCCCAGCGGTTCTGGCATTGCCGGCAGGTGATTTTGGCATGTCCGGCAGGTGGTTCCAGCGAGTCGAACAGGTGGCTCCGGCGTGCTCGGCAGGTGGTTCCGGTCTGTCCGGTAGGTGATTCCGGCGTGTCCGGCACGTGCTTCCGGCACGCCTGAGAGGTGGTTCCGGCATGCGCGACAGGTGATTTCGGAGTGTCCGCCAGGTGGTTCTGGCGTACCCGGCAGGTGATTTTGGAGTGTCCGGCAGGTGTTTCTGGCAAGTCGAGCAGGTGGCTCCGGCATGCTCGGCAGGTGCTTCCGGCGTCTCCGGCACGTGGTTCTGGTGTGTCTGAGAGCTGGTTCCGGCATGTCCGGCAGATGATTCCTGAGTGTCCACCAAGTGGTTCTGGCATACCCGGCTGGTGATTTGGGCATGACAGGTAGGTGGTTCCGGCGAGTCGAGCAGGTGGCTCCGGCGTGCTCGGCAGGTTGTTCAGACGGGTCTGGCAGGTGTTTTCCGTCTGTTCGGGGTGTGGTTCCAGCATCTCATGCACATGGTTCTGGCACGTCTGTGATGTGGTTCCGGCCGGCCCGACAGGTGTTTCCACAGTGTCCGCCAAGTGGTACTGGCGTAGTTGGCAGGTGATTTTGGCATGACCGGCAGGTGGTTCCAGCAAGCCCGGCAGGTGATTCCGAAGTGTTCCCCAACTGGTTGTGGCGTAGCTGGCAGGTGATTTCTGCGTGTCCGGCAGGTGGTTCTGGCGAGTCGAGCAGGTGGTTCCGGCGTGCTCGGCTGGTGCTTCCGGGGTCATTGGCACGTGGTTCTGGCATATCTGAGTGGTGGTTCCGGCATGCCCGGCAGGTGATTCCGGAGTGTTCGCCAAGTGTTTCCGGCGTAGCCGGCAGGTGATTTTGCATGTCCAGCGGTCGTTCCGGCGGGTCGAGCCGGTGGTTCCGGCGTGTCCGGCAGGTGGTTCCGGTCTGTCCGGCAGGTGGTTCTGTGGTGTCCGGCACGAGGTTCAGTCTGAGAGGCTGTGCCGGCATGCCCCTCAAGTGATTCCGGCTTGTCCCCGAAGTGGTGCTGGTGTAGCGGGCAGGTGATTTTGGCGTGTCCGGCAGGTGGTTCAGGCGAGTTGAGCAGGTGGTTGCGACGTGGTCGGCAGGTGCTTCCGGCGTCTCCGGCACGTGTTTCTGGCACATCTGACTGGTGGTTCCGGCATGCCCAAAAGTTGATTCCGGTCTGTCCGGTAGGTGGTTCCGGCGTGCACGGCACGTGGTTCTGGTACGTGTCAGAGGTGGTTGCGTATGCCCAACAGGTGATTCCGGACTGTCCGCCACGTGCTTCTGGCACGTCTGAGAGGTGGTTCCAACATGCCCGGCAGGTCATTTCGGAGAGTCGTCCAAGTGGTTCTGGCGTAGCCCGCAGGTGATTTTGGCGTGTCCGACAGGTGGTTCCGCCGTGCTCGGCAGGTGGTTCAGGCATGGCCGTCACGTGGTTCCAGTCTGTCCAGGACGTGTTTCCAGCTTCTCCGGCAGGTGGTTCTGGTACGTCTGAGAGGTGGTTCCGCCATGCCTGGCAGGTGATCCCGGACTGTCCACCAGGTGGTTCTGGCATAGCCAGCAGTTGATATTGGCCTGTCCGGCAGGTGGTTCCAGCGAGTCGAACAGGTGGCTCCGGCGTTCTTGGCAGGTGGTTCCGGTCTGTCCGGTAGGTGTTTCCGGCGTGTCTGGCACGTGCTTCCGGCAAGTCTGAGAGGTGGTTCCGGCATGTGCGGCAGGTGATTCCGTAGTGTCCGCCAGGTGGTTCTGGCATACCCGGCAGGTGATGTTGGCGTGTCCGGCAGGTGTTTCTGGCAAGTCGAGCAGTTGGCTCCGGCATGCTCGGCAGGTGCTTCCGGCGTCTCCGGCACTTGGTTCTGGTGTGTCTGAGAGCTGGTTCCGGCATGTCCGGCAGATGATTCCCGAGTGTCCGCCAAGTGGTTCTGGCATACCCAGCAGGTGATTTTGGCGTGTCAGGGAGGTGGTACCGGTGAGTCGAGCAGGTGGTTCCGGCGTGCTCAGCAGGTGGTTCAGGCGGTTCTGACAGGTGGTATCCGTCTGTTCGGGGTGTGGTTCCAGCATCTCATGAACACGTTTCTGGCACGTCTGAGATGTGGTTCCAGCCGGCCCGACAGGTGTTTCCGCAGTGTCCGCCAAGCGGTTCTGGCGTAGTTGGCAGGTGATTTTGTCATGACTGGCAAGTGGTTCCAGCAAGCCTGGCAGGTGATTCCAAAGTGTTCACCAACTGGTTGTGGCGTAGCCGGCAGGTGATGTTTGCGTGATCGGCAGGTGGTTCTGGCGAGTCGAGCAGGTGGTTCCGGCGTGCTCGGCTGGTGCTTCCGGCGTCATTGGCACGGGGTTCTGGCATGTCTGAGAGGTGGTTCCTGCATGCCCGGCAAGTGATTCCGGAGTGTTCGCCCAGTGGTTCTGGCATAGTCGGCAGGTGATTTTGGCATGTCCGGCAGGTGGTTCAGGCGAGTTGAGCAGGTGGTTCCAACGTGCTTGGCAGGTGCTTCCGGCGTCTCCGGCACGTGTTTCTGGCACATCTGACATGTGGTTCCGGCATGCCCGAAAGGTGATTCCGGTCTGTCCGGTAGGTGGTTCCAGCCTGCACGGCATGTGGTTCTGGTACGTCTCAGAGGTGGTTGCGCATGCCCAACAGGTGATTCCGGACTGTCCGCCACATGGTTCTGGCACGTCTGAGAGGTGGTTCCGGCATGCCCGGCAGGTCATCCCAGAGAGTCCTCCAAGTGGTTCTGGCATAACACGCAGGTGATTTTGGCGTGTCTGGCAGGTTGTTCCGTTGTGCTTGGCAGGTGGTTCAGGCTTGGCCGGCAGGTGGTTCCAGACTGTCCAGGACGTGTTTCCAGCTTCTCCGGCAGGTGGTTCTGGTACGTCTGAGAGGTGGTTCCGCCATGGCTGGCAGGTGATTCCGGACCATCCCCCAGGTGGTTCTGGCATAGCCAGCAGTTGATATTGGCCTGTCCGGCCTGTGGTTCCAGGGAGTCGAACAGGTGGCTCCGGCGTGCTCGGCAGGTGGTTCCGGTCTGTCCGGTAGGTGATTCCGGCGTGTCCGGCACATGCTTCCAGCACGTCTGAGAGGTGGTTCCGGCATGCTCGGCAGGTGCTTCCGGCGTCTCCGGCACGTGGTTCTGGTGTGTCTGAGAGCTGGTTCCTGCATGTCCGGCAGGTGCTTCCGGCGTCTCCGGCACGTGGTTCTGGTGTGTCTGAGAGCTGCTTCTGGCATGTCCGGCAGATGATTCCGGAGTGTCCGCCAAGTGGTTCTGGCATACCCGGCTGCTGATTTGGGCATGTCAGGTAGGTGGTTCCGGCGAGTCGAGCAGGTGGCTCCGGCGTGCTCGGCAGGTTGTTCAGACGGGTCTGGCAGGTGTTTTCCGTCTGTTCGGGGTGTGGTTCCAGCATCTCATGCACATGGTTCTGGCACGTCTGAGATGTGGTTCCGGCCGGCCCGACAGGTGTTTCCACAGTGTCCGCCAAGTGGTACTGGCGTAGTTGGCAGGTGATTTTGGCATGACCAGCAGGTGGTTCCAGCAAGCCCGGCAGGTGATTCCGAAGTGTTCCCCAACTGGTTGTGGCGTAGCCGGCAGGTGATTTTTGCGTGTCCGGCAGGTGGTTCTGGCGAGTCGAGCAGGTGGTTCCGGCGTGCTCGGCAGGTGCTTCCGGGGTCATTGGCACGTGGTTCTGGCATATCTGAGAGGTGGTTCCGGCATGCCCGGCAGGTGATTCCGGAGTGTTCGCCAAGTGTTTCCGGCGTAGCCGGCAGGTGATTTTGCATGTCCAGCGGGCGTTCCGGCGGGTCGAGCCGGTGGTTCCGGCGTGTCCGGCAGGTGGTTCCGGTCTGTCCGGCAGGTGGTTCTGTGGTGTCCGGCACGAGGTCCAGTCTGAGAGGCTGTGCCGGCATGCCCCTCACGTGATTCCGGCTTGTCCCCGAAGTGGTGCTGGTGTAGCGGGCAGGTGATTTTGGCGTGTCCGGCAGGTGGTTCAGGCGAGTTGAGCAGGTGGTTGCGACGTGCTCGGCAGGTGCTTCCGGCGTCTCCGTCACTTGTTTCTGGCACATCTGACTGGTGGTTCCGGCATGCCCAAAAGTTGATTCCGGTCTGTCCAGTAGGTGGTTCCGGCGTGCACGGCACGTGGTTCTGGTACGTGTCAGAGGTGGTTGCGTATGCCCAACAGGTGATTCTGGACTGTCCGCCACGTGCTTCTGGCACGTCTGAGAGGTGGTTCCAACATGCCCGGCAGGTCATTTCGGAGAGTCGTCCAAGTGGTTCTGGCGTAGCCCGCAGGTGATTTTGGCGTGTCCGGCAGGTGGTTCCGCCGTGCTCGGCAGGTGGTTCAATCATGGCCGTCACGTGGTTCCAGTCTGTCCAGGACCTGTTTCCAGCTTCTCCGGCATGTGGTTCTGGTACGTCTGAGAGGTGGTTCCGCCATGGCTGGCAAGTGATCCCGGACTGTCCCCCAGGTGGTTCTGGCATAGCCAGCAGTTGATATTGGCCTGTCCGGCAGGTGGTTCCAGCGAGTCGAACAGGTGTTCTTGGCAGGTGGTTCTGGTCTGTCCGGTAGGTGTTTCCGGCGTGTCTGGCACGTGCTTCCGGCACGTCTGAGAGGTGGTTCCCACATGCGCGGCAGGTATTTCCGTAGTGTCCGCCAGGTGGTTCTGGCATACCCGGCAGTTGATTCCGGAGTGTCCGGCATGTGGTTCTGGCACCTCTGAGAGTTGGTTCCGGAATGCCTGACATGTGATTCCGGAGTGTCTGCCGAGTGGTTCTGGCGTAGCCGGCAGGTGATTTTGGCGTGTCCAGCAGGTGGTTCCGGCGAGCTCGGCAGGTGGTACCAGCGTGTCCGGAACATGGTTCTGGCACGTCTGAGAGATGGTTCCGGCATGCCCGGCAGGTGATTCGGGAGTCTCCGGCATGTGGTTCTGGCACCTCTGAGATGTGGTTCCGGCATGCCCGGCAGGTGGTTCCGGAGTGTCTGCCGAGTGGTTCTGGCGTAGCCGGCAGTTGATTTTGGCGTATCCAGCAGGTGGTTCTGGGGAGTGGATAAGGTGGTTCCGGAATACTCGGCAGGTGGTACCGGTGTGTCCGGAACATGGTTCTGGCAAGTCTGAGAGGTGGTTCCGGCTTGCACGGCAGGTGATTCCGGAGTGTTCGCCAAGTGGTTCTGGCTCAGCCGGCAGGTGATTTTGCACGTCCGGCGGTGGTTCCGGCGAGTCGAGCCGGTGGTTCCGGCGTGTCCGGCAGGTGGTTCCGGTCTGTCCGGCAGGTGGTTCTGGCGTGTCCGGCACGAGGTTCTGGCACGTCTGAGAGGTGTTTCCGGCATGCCCGACAGGTGATTCCGGAGTGTCCGCCACGTGGTTCTGGCGTACCCTGCAGGTGATTTTGGCGTGTCTGGCACGTGTTTCTGGCGAGTTGAGCATGTGGCTCAGGCCTGCTTAGCAGGTGCTTCCGGCGTGTCCGGCACGTGGTTCTGGTGTGTCTGAGAGCTGGTTCTGGCATGTCCGGCAGATGATTCCGGAGTGTCCACCAAGTGGCTCTGGCATACCCGGCAGGTGATTTTGGCGTGTCAGGTAGGTGGCTCCGGCGAGTCGAGTAGGTGGTTCCGGCATGCTCGGCAGGTGGTTCAGGCGGGTCTGGCAGGTGGTTCGGTCTGTTCGGGGTGTGGTTCCGGCATCTCAGGCACATGGTTCTGGCACGTCTGAGAGGTGGTTCCGGCCGGCCCGACAGGTGTTTCCATGGTGTTCGCCAAGTGGTTCAGGCATAGCTGGCAGGTGATGTTGGCGTGACCGGCAGGTGGTTCAAGCCAGCCCGGCAGGTGATTCCGAACTGTTCACCAAATGGTTGTGGCGTAGCCGGCAGGTGATTTTGGCGTGTCCAGCAGGTGGTTTTGGCGAGTCGAGCTGGTGGTTCTGGCGTGCTCGGCAGGTGGTTCAGGCGGTTCTGGCAGGTGGTATCCGTCTGTTCGGGGTGTGGTTCCGGCATCTCATGAACACGTTTCTGGCACATCTGAGATGTGGTTCCAGCCGGCCCGACAGGTGTTTCCGCAGTGTCCGCCAAGCGGTTCTGGCGTTGTTGGCAGGTGATTTTTGGCATGACTGGCAAGTGGTTCCAGCAAGCCTGGCAGGTGATTCCAAAGTGTTCACCAACTGGTTGTGGCGTAGCCGGCAGGTGATTTTTGCGTGATCGGCAGGTGGTTCTGGCGAGTCGAGCAGGTGGTTCCGGCGTGCTCGGCTGGTGCTTCCGGGGTCATTGGCACGGGGTTCTGGCATGTCTGAGAGGTGGTTCCTGCATGCCCGGCAAGTGATTCCGGAGTGTTCGCCAAGTGGTTCTGGCATAGCCGGCAGGTGATCTTGGCATGTCCGGCAGGTGGTTCAGGCGAGTTGAGCAGGTGGTTCCAACGTGCTTGGCAGGTGCTTCCGGCGTCTCCGGCACGTGTTTCTGGCACATCTGACAGGTGGTTCCGGCATGCCCGAAAGGTGATTCCGGTCTGTCCGGTAGGTGGTTCCAGCCTGCACGGCATGTGGTTCTGGTACGTCTCAGAGGTGGTTGCGCATGCCCAACAGGTGATTCCGGACTGTCCGCCACATGGTTCTGGCACGTCTGAGAGGTGGTTCCGGCATGCCCGGCAGGTCATCCCAGAGAGTCCTCCAAGTGGTTCTGGCATAACACGCAGGTGATTTTGGCGTGTCTGGCAGGTTGTTCCGTTGTGCTTGGCAGGTGGTTCAGGCTTGGCCGGCAGGTGGTTCCAGACTGTCCAGGACGTGTTTCCAGCTTCTCCGGCAGGTGGTTCTGGTACGTCTGAGAGGTGGTTCCGCCATGGCTGGCAGGCGATTCCGGACCGTCCCCCAGGTGGTTCTGGCATAGCCAGCAGTTGATATTGGCCTGTCCGGCAGGTGGTTCCAGCGAGTCGAACAGGTGGCTCCGGCGTGCTCGGCAGGTGGTTCCGGTCTGTCCGGTAGGTGATTCCGGCGTGTCCGGCACGTGCTTCCGGCACGTCTGAGAGGTGGTTCTGGCATGCGCGACAGGTGATTTCGGAGTGTCCGCCAGGTGGTTCTGGCGTACCCGGCAGGTGATTTTGGCGTGTCCGGCAGGTGTTTCTGGCGAGTCGAGCAGGTGGCTCCGGCATGCTCGGCAGGTGCTTCCGGCGTCTCCGGCACGTGTTTCTGGTGTGTCTGAGAGCTGGTTCCGGCATGTCCGGCAGATGAATCCGGAGTGTCCGCCAAGTGGTTCTGGCATACCCGGCTGGTGATTTGGGCATGTCAGGTAGGTGGTTCCGGCGAGTCGAGCAGGTGGCTCCGGCGTGCTCGGCAGGTTGTTCAGACTGGTCTGGCAGGTGTTTTCCGTCTGTTCGGGGTGTGGTTCCAGCATCTCATGCACATGGTTCTGGCACGTCTGAGATGTGGTTCCGGCCGGCCCGACAGGTGTTTCCACAGTGTCCGCCAAGTGGTACTGGCGTAGTTGGCAGGTGATTTTGGCATGACCGGCAGGTGGTTCCAGCAAGCCCGGCAGGTGATTCCGAAGTGTTCCCCAACTGGTTGTGGCGTAGCCGGCAGGTGATTTCTGCGTGTCCGGCAGGTGGTTCTGGCGAGTCGAGCAGGTGGTTCCGGCGTGCTCGGCAGGTGCTTCCGGGGTCATTGGCACGTGGTTCTGGCATATCTGAGAGGTGGTTCCGGCATGCCCGGCAAGTGATTCCGGTGTGTTCGCCAAGTGGTTCTGGCATAGCCGGCAGGTGATTTTGGCATGCCCGGCAGGTGATTCCGGAGTGTTCGCCAAGTGTTTCCGGCGTAGCCGGCAGGTGATTTTGCATGTCCAACGGTCGTTCCGGCGGGTCGAGCCGGTGGTTCCGGCGTGTCCGGCAGGTGATTCCGGACTGTCCGCCACGTGCTTCTGGCACGTCTGAGAGGTGGTTCCAACATGCCCGGCAGGTCATTTCGGAGAGTCGTCCAGGTGTTTCTGGCGTAGCCCGCAGGTGATTTTGGCGTGTCTGGCAGGTTGTTACGTTGTGCTTGGCAGGTGGTTCAGGCTTGGCCGGCAGATGGTTCCAGACTGTCCAGGACGTGTTTCCAGCTTCTCCGCCAGGTGGTTCTGGTACGTCTGAGAGGTGGTTCCGCCATGGCTGGCAGGTGATTCCGGACCATCCCCCAGGTGGTTCTGGCATAGCCAGCAGTTGATATTGGCCTGTCCGGCAGGTGGTTCCAGCGAGTCGAACAGGTGGCTCCGGCGTGCTCGGCAGGTGGTTCCGGTCTGTCCGGTAGGTGATTCCGGCGTGTCCGGCACGTGCTTCCGGCACGTCTGAGAGGTGGTTCCGGCATGCGCGACAGGTGATTTCGGAGTGTCGGCCAGGTGGTTCTGGCATACCCGGCAGGTGATATTGGCGTGTCCGGCAGGTGTTTCTGGCGAGTCGAGCAGGTGGCTCCGGCGTGCTCGGCACGTGCTTACGGCGTCTCCGGCACTTGGTTCTGGTGTGTCTGAGAGCTGGTTCCGGCATGTCCGGCAGATGATTCCGGAGTGTCCGCCAAGTGGTTCTGGCATACCCAGCAGGTGATTTTGGCGTGTCAGGGAGGTGGTACCGGTGAGTCGAGCAGGTGGTTCCGGCGTGCTCAGCAGGTGGTTCAGGCGGTTCTGGCAGGTGGTATCCGTCTGTTCGGGGTGTGGTTCCAGCATCTCATGGACGCGTTTCTGGCACGTCTGAGATGTGGTTCCGGCCGGCACAACAGGTGTTTCCGCAGTGTCCGCCAAGCGGTTCTGGCGTAGTTGGCAGGTGATTTTGGCATGACTGGCGGGTGGTTCCAGCAAGCCTGGCAGGTGATTCCAAAGTGTTCACCAACTGGTTGTGGCGTAGCCGGCAGGTGATTTTTGCGTGATCGGCAGGTGGTTCTGGCGAGTCGAGCAGGTGGTTCCGGCGTGCTCGGCTGTTGCTTCCGGGGTCATTCGCACGGGGTTCTGGCATGTCTGAGAGGTGGTTCCTGCATGCCCGGCAAGTGATTCCGGAGTGTTCGCCCAGTGGTTCTGGCATTGCCGGCAGGTGATTTTGGCATGTCCGGCAGGTGGTTCCAGCGAGTCGAACAGGTGGCTCCGGCGTGCTCGGCAGGTGGTTCCGGTCTGTCCGGTAGGTGATTCCGGCGTGTCCGGCACGTGCTTCCGGCACGTCTGAGAGGTGGTTCCGGCATGCGCGACAGGTGATTTCGGAGTGTCCGCCAGGTGGTTCTGGCGTACCCGGCAGGTGATTTTGGCGTGTCTGGCAGGTGTTTCTGGTGAGTCGAGCAGGTGGCTCCGGCATGCTCGGCAGGTGCTTCCGGCGTCTCCGGCACGTGGTTCTGGTGTGTCTGAGAGCTGGTTCCGGCATGTCCGGCAGATGATTCCGGAGTGTCCGCCAAGTGGTTCTGGCATACCCGGCTGGTGATTTGGGCATGTCAGGTAGGTGGTTCCGGCGAGTCGAGCAGGTGGCTCCGGTGTGCTCGGCAGGTTGTTCAGACGGGTCTGGCAGGTGTTTTCCGTCTGTTCGGGGTGTGGTTCCAGCATCTCATGCACATGGTTCTGGCACGTCTGAGATGTGGTTCCGGCCGGACCGACAGGTGTTTCCACAGTGTCCGCCAAGTGGTACTGGCGTAGTTGGCAGGTGATTTTGGCATGACCGGCAGGTGGTTCCAGCAAGCCCGGCAGGTGATTCCGAAGTGTTCCCCAACTGGTTGTGGCGTAGCCGGCAGGTGATTTCTGCGTGTCCGGCAGGTGGTTCTGGCGAGTCGAGCAGGTGGTTCCGGCGTGCTCGGCAGGTGCTTCCGGGGTCATTGGCACGTGGTTCTGGCATATCTGAGAGCTGGTTCCGGCATGCCCGGCAAGTGATTCCGGAGTGTTCGCCCAGTGGTTCTGGCATAGCCGGCAGGTGATTTTGGCATGTCCGGCAGGTGGTTCAGGCGAGTTGAGCAGATGGTTCCAACGTGCTTGGCAGGTGCTTCCGGCATCTCCGGCACGTGTTTCTGGCACATCTGACAGGTGGTTCCGGCATGCCCGAAAGGTGATTCCGGTCTGTCCGGTAGGAGGTTCCAGCCTGCACGGCATGTGGTTCTGGTACGTCTCAGAGGTGGCTGCGCATGCCCAACAGGTGATTCCGGACTGTCCGCCACATGGTTCTGGCACGTCTGAGAGGTGGTTCCGGCATGCGCGACAGGTGATTTCGGAGTGTCCGCCAGGTGGTTCTGGCGTACCCGGCAGGTGATTTTGGCGTGTCCGGCAGGTGTTTCTGGCGAGTCGAGCAGGTGGCTCCAGCATGCTCGGCAGGTGCTTCCGGCGTCTCCGGCACGTGGTTCTGGTGTGTTTGAGAGCTGCTTCCGGCATGTCCGGCAGAGGATTCCGGAGTGTCCGCCAAGTGGTTCTGGCATACCCGGCTGGTGATTTGGGCATGTCAGGTAGGTGGTTCCGGCGAGTCGAGCAGGTGGCTCCGGCGTGCTCGGCAGGTTGTTCAGACGGGTCTGGCAGGTGTTTTCCGTCTGTTCGGGGTGTGGTTCCAGCATCTCATGCACATGGTTCTGGCACGTCTGTGATGTGGTTCCGGCCGGCCCGACAGGTGTTTCCACAGTGTCCGCCAAGTGGTACTGGCGTAGTTGGCAGGTGATTTTGGCATGACCGGCAGGTGGTTCCAGCAAGCCCGGCAGGTGATTCCGAAGTGTTCCCCAACTGGTTGTGGCGTAGCTGGCAGGTGATTTCTGCGTGTCCGGCAGGTGGTTCTGGCGAGTCGAGCCGGTGGTTCCGGCGTGTCCGGCAGGTGGTTCCGGTCTGTCCGGCAGGTGGTTCTGTGGTGTCCGGCACGAGGTTCAGTCTGAGAGGCTGTGCCGGCATGCCCCTCACGTGATTCCCGCTTGTCCCCGAAGTGGTGCTGGTGTAGCGGGCAGGTGATTTTGGCGTGTCCGGCAGGTGGTTCAGGCCAGTTGAGCAGGTGGTTGCGACGTGCTCGGCAGGTGCTTCCGGCGTCTCCGGCACGTGTTTCTGGCACATCTGACTGGTGGTTCCGGCATGCCCAAAAGTTGATTCCGGTCTGTCCGGTAGGTGGTTCCGGCGTGCACGGCACGTGGTTCTGGTACGTGTCAGAGGTGGTTGCGTATGCCCAACAGGTGATTCCGGACTGTCCGCCACGTGCTTCTGGCACGTCTGAGAGGTGGTTCCAAGATGCCCGGCAGGTCATTTCGGAGAGTCGTCCAAGTGGTTCTGGCGTAGCCCGCAGGTGATTTTGGTGTGTCCGGCAGGTGGTTCCGCCGTGCTCGGCAGGTGGTTCAGGCATGGCCGTCACGTGGTTCCAGTCTGTCCAGGACGTGTTTCCAGCTTCTCCGGCAGGTGGTTCTGGTACGTCTGAGAGGTGGTTCCGCCATGGCTGGCAGGTGATCCCGGACTGTCCCCCAGGTGGTTCTGGCATAGCCAGCAGTTGATATTGGCCTGTCCGGCAGGTGGTTCCAGCGAGTCGAACAGGTGTTCTTGGCAGGTGGTTCCGGTCTGTCCGGTAGGTGTTTCCGGCGTGTCTGGCACGTGCTTCCGGCACGTCTGAGAGGTGGTTCCCACATGCGCGGCAGGTGATTCCGTAGTTTCCGCCAGGTGGTTCTGGCATACCCGGCAGTTGATTCCGGAGTGTCCGGCATTTGGTTCCGGCACCTCTGAGAGTTGGTTCCGGAATGCCTGACATGTGATTCCGGAGTGTCTGCCGAGTGGTTCTGGCGTAGCCGGCAGGTGATTTTGGCGTGTCCAGCAGGTGGTTCCGGCGAGCTCGGCAGGTGGTACCGGCGTGTCCGGAACATGGTTCTGGCACGTCTGAGAGATGGTTCCGGCATGCCCGGCAGGTGATTCGGGAGTCTCCGGCATGTGGTTCTGGCACCTCTGAGATGTGGTTCCGGCATGCCCGGCAGGTGGTTCCGGAGTGTCTGCCGAGTGGTTCTGGCGTAGCCGGCAGTTGATTTTGGCGTATCCAGCAGGTGGTTCTGGGGAGTGGATAAGGTGGTTCCGGAATACTCGGCAGGTGGTACCGGTGTGTCCGGAACATGGTTCTGGCAAGTCTGAGAGGTGGTTCCGGCTTGCACGGCAGGTGATTCCGGAGTGTTCGCCAAGTGGTTCCGGCTCAGCCGGCAGGTGATTTTGCACGTCCGGCGGTGGTTCCGGCGAGTCGAGCCGGTGGTTCCGGCGTGTCCGGCAGGTGGTTCCGGTCTGTCCGGCAGGTGGTTCTGGCGTGTCCGGCACGAGGTCCAGTCTGAGAGGCTGTGCCGGCATGCCCCTCACGTGATTCCGGCTTGTCCCCGAAGTGGTGCTGGTGTAGCGGGCAGGTGATTTTGGCGTGTCCGGCAGGTGGTTCTGGCGTGCACGGCAGGTGGTTCTTGTACGTCTCAGAGGTGGTTGCGTATGCCCAACAGGTGATTCCGGACTGTCCGCCACGTGCTTCTGGCACCTCTGAGAGGTGGTTCCAACATGCCCGGCAGGTCATTTCGGAGAGTCGTCCAAGTGGTTCTGGCGTAGCCCGCAGGTGATTTTGGCGTGTCCGGCAGGTGGTTCCGCCGTGCTCGGCAGGTGGTTCAGGCATGGCCGTCACGTGGTTCCAGTCTGTCCAGGACGTGTTTCCAGCTTCTCCGGCAGGTGGTTCTGGTACGTCTGAGAGGTGGTTCCGCCGTGGCTGGCAGGCGATTCCGGACCGTCCCCCAGGTGGTTCTGGCATAGCCAGCAGTTGATATTGGCCTGTCCGGCAGGTGGTTCCAGCGAGTCGAACAGGTGGCTCCGGCGTGCTCGGCAGGTGGTTCCGGTCTGTCCGGTAGGTGATTCCGGCGTGTCCGGCACGTGCTTCTGGCACGTCTGAGAGGTGGTTCCGGCATGCGCAACAGGTGATTTCGGAGTGTCCGCCAGGTGGTTCTGGCGTACCCGGCAGGTGATTTTGGCGTGTCCGGCAGGTGTTTCTGGCGAGTCGAGCAGGTGGCTCCGGCATGCTCGGCAGGTGCTTCCGGCGTCTCCGGCACGTGGTTCTGGTGTGTCTGAGAGCTGGTTCCGGCATGTCCGGCAGATGATTCCGGAGTGTCCGCCAAGTGGTTCTGGCATACCCGGCTGGTGATTTGGGCATGTCAGGTAGGTGGTTCCGGCGAGTCGAGCAGGTGGCTCCGGCGTGCTCGGCAGGTTGTTCAGACTGGTCTGGCAGGTGTTTTCCGTCTGTTCGGGGTGTGGTTCCAACATCTCATGCACATGGTTCTGGCACGTCTGAGATGTGGTTCCGGCCGGCCCGACAGGTGTTTCCACAGTGTCCGCCAAGTGGTACTGGCGTAGTTGGCAGGTGATTTTGGCATGACCGGCAGGTGGTTCCAGCAAGCCCGGCAGGTGATTCCGAAGTGTTCCCCAACTGGTTGTGGCGTAGCCGGCAGGTGATTTCTGCGTGTCCGGCAGGTGGTTCTGGCGTGTCCGGCACGAGGTTCTGACACGTCTGAGAGGTGGTTCCGGAATGCCCGACAGGTGATTCCGGAGTGTCACGCCACGTGGGTCTGGCGTACACGGCAGGTGATTTTGGCGTGTCTGGCAGGTGTGTTTTGCAAGTCGAGCATGTGGCTCAGGCATGCTCAGCAGGTGATTCCGGCATGTCCGGCATGTGGTTCTGGCACGTCTGAGAGGTGGTTCTGGCATGTCCGGCAGATGATTCCGGAGTGTCCACCACGTGGTTCTGGCGTAGCCGGCAGTTGATTTTGGCGTATCCAGCAGGTGGTTCTGGGGAGTGGATAAGGTGGTTCCGGAATACTCGGCAGGTGGTACCGGTGTGTCCGGAACATGGTTCTGGCAAGTCTGAGAGGTGGTTCCGGCTTGCACGGCAGGTGATTCCGGAGTGTTCGCCAAGTGGTTCTGGCTCAGCCGGCAGGTGATTTTGCACGTCCGGCGGTGGTTCCGGCGAGTCGAGCCGGTGGTTCCGGCGTGTCCGGCAGGTGGTCCCGGTCTGTCCGGCAGGTGGTTCTGGCGTGTCCGGCACGAGGTTCTGGCACGTCTGAGAGGTGTTTCCGGCATGCCCGACAGGTGATTCCGGAGTGTCCGCCACGTGGTTCTGGCGTACCCTGCAGGTGATTTTGGCGTGTCAGGGAGGTGGTACCGGTGAGTCGAGCAGGTGGTTCCGGCGTGCTCAGCAGGTGGTTCAGGCGGTTCTGGCAGGTGGTATCCGTCTGTTCGGGGTGTGGTTCCAGCATCTCATGGACGCGTTTCTGGCACGTCTGAGATGTGGTTCCAGCCGGCCCGACAGGTGTTTCCGCAGTGTCCGCCAAGCGGTTCTGGCGTAGTTGGCAGGTGATTTTGGCATGACTGGCGGGTGGTTCCAGCAAGCCTGGCAGGTGATTCCAAAGTGTTCACCAACTGGTTGTGGCGTAGCCGGCAGGTGATTTTTGCGTGATCGGCAGGTGGTTCTGGCGAGTCGAGCAGGTGGTTCCGGCGTGCTCGGCTGGTGCTTCCGGGGTCATTGGCACGGGGTTCTGGCATGTCTGAGAGGTGGTTCCTGCATGCCCGGCAAGTGATTCCAGTGTCCGCCCAGTGGTTCTGGCATGGCCGGCAGGTGATTTTGGCATGTCCGGCAGGTGGTTCCAGCGAGTCGAACAGGTGGCTCCGGCGTGCTCGGCAGGTGGTTCCGGTCTGTCCGGTATGTGATTCCGGCGTGTCCGGCACGTGCTTCCGGCACGTCTGAGACGTGGTTCCGGCATGCGCGACAGGTGATTTCGGAGTGTCCGCCAGGTGGTTCTTGCGTACCCGGCAGGTGATTTTGGCGTGTCCGGCAGGTGTTTCTGGTGAGTCGAGCAGGTGGCTCCGGCATGCTCGGCAGGTGCTTCCGGCGTCTCCGGCACGTGGTTCTGGTGTGTCTGAGAGCTGGTTCCGGCATGTCCGGCAGATGATTCCGGAGTGTCCGCCAAGTGGTTCTGGCATACCCGGCTGGTGATTTGGGCATGTCAGGTAGGTGGTTCCGGCGTGCTCGGCAGGTTGTTCAGACTGGTCTGGCAGGTGTTTTCCGTCTGTTCGGGGTGTGGTTCCAGCATCTCATGCACATGGTTCTGGCACGTCTGAGATGTGGTTCCGGCCGGCCCGACAGGTGTTTCCACAGTGTCCGCCAAGTGGTACTGGCGTAGTTGGCAGGTGATTTTGGCATGACCGGCAGGTGGTTCCAGCAAGCCCGGCAGGTGATTCCGAAGTGTTTCCCAACTGGTTGTGGCGTAGCCGGCAGGTGATTTCTGCGTGTCCGGCAGGTGGTTCTGGCGAGTCGAGCAGGTGGTTCCGGCGTGCTCGGCAGGTGCTTCCAGGGTCATTGGCACGTGGTTCTGGCATATCTGAGAGGTGGTTCCGGCATGCCCGGCAAGTGATTCCGGAGTGTTTGCCAAGTGGTTCTGGCATAGTCGGCAGGTGATTTTGGCATGTCCGGCAGGTGGTTCAGGCGAGTTGAGCAGGTGGTTCCAACGTGCTTGGCAGGTGCTTCCGGCATCTCCGGCACATGTTTCTCGCACATCTGACAGGTGGTTCCGAGATGCCCGAAAGGTGATTCCGGTTTGTCCGGTAGGAGGTTCCAGCCTGCACGGCATGTGGTTCTGGTACGTCTCAGAGGTGGCTGCGCATGCCCAACAGGTGATTCCGGACTGTCCGCCACATGGTTCTGGCACGTCTGAGAGGTGGTTCCGGCATGCCCGGCAGGTCATCCCAGAGAGTCCTCCAAGTGGTTCTGGCATAACACACAGGTGATTTTGGCGTGTCTGGCAGGTTGTTCCGTTGTGCTTGGCAGGTGGTTCAGGCTTGGCCGGCAGGTGGTTCCAGACTGTCCAGGACGTGTTTCCAGCTTCTCTGGCAGGTGGTTCTGGTACGTCTGAGAGGTGGTTCCGCCATGGCTGGCAGGCGATTCCGGACCGTCCCCCAGGTGGTTCTGGCATAGCCAGCAGTTGATATTGGCCTGTCCGGCAGGTGGTTCCAGCGAGTCGAACAGGTGGCTCCGGCGTGCTCGGCAGGTGGTTCCGGTCTGTCCGGTAGGTGATTCCGGCGTGTCCGGCACGTGCTTCCGGCACGTCTGCAGAGGTGGTTCCGGCATGCGCGACAGGTGATTTCGGAGTGTCCGCCAGGTGGTTCTGGCGTACCCGGCAGGTGATTTTGGCGTGTCCGGCAGGTGTTTCTGGCGAGTCGAGCAGGTGGCTCCGGCATGCTCGGCAGGTGCTTCCGGCGTCTCCGGCACGTGGTTCTGGTGTGTCTGAGAGCTGGTTCCGGCATGTCCGGCAGATGATTCCGGAGTGTCCGCCAAGTGGTTCTGGCATACCCGGCTGGTGATTTTGGCATGTCAGGTAGGTGGTTCCGGCGAGTCGAGCAGGTGGCTCCGGTGTGCTCGGCAGGTTGTTCAGACGGGTCTGGCAGGTGTTTTCCGTCTGTTCGGGGTGTGGTTCCAGCATCTCATGCACATGGTTCTGGCACGTCTGAGATGTGGTTCCGGCCGGCCCGACAGGTGTTTCCACAGTGTCCGCCAAGTGGTACTGGCGTAGTTGGCAGGTGATTTTGGCATGACCGGCAGGTGGTTCCAGCAAGCCCGGCAGGTGATTCCGAAGTGTTCCCCAACTGGTTGTGGCGTAGCCGGCAGGTGATTTCTGCGTGTCCGGCAGGTGGTTCTGGCGTGTCCGGCACGAGGTTCTGACACGTCTGAGAGGTGGTTCCGGAATGCCCGACAGGTGATTCCGGAGTGTCCGCCACGTGGGTCTGGCGTACCCGGCAGGTGATTTTGGCGTGTCTGGCAGGTGTGTTTTGCAAGTCGAGCATGTGGCTCAGGCATGCTCAGCAGGTGATTCCGGCGTGTCCGGCATGTGGTTCTGGCACGTCTGAGAGGTGGTTCTGGCATGTCCGGCAGATGATTCCGGAGTGTCCACCACGTGGTTCTGGCGTAGCCGGCAGGTGAATTTGGCGTGTCGAGCAGGTGGTTCCGGTGAGCTCGGCAGGTGGTACCGGCGTGTCCGGAACATGGTTCTGGCACGACTGAGAGACGGTTCCGGCATGCCCGGCAGGTGATTCCGGAGTGTCCGGCATGTGGTTCTGGCACCTCTGAGAGTTGGTTCCGGAATGCCTGACATGTGATTCCGGAGTGTCTGCCGAGTGGTTCTGGCGTAGCCGGCAGGTGATTTTGGCGTGTCCAGCAGGTGGTTCCGGCGAGCTCGGCAGGTGGTACCGGCGTGTCCGGAACATGGTTCTGGCACGTCTGAGAGATGGTTCCGGCATGCCCGGCAGGTGATTCGGGAGTCTCCGGCATGTGGTTCTGGCACCTCTGAGATGTGGTTCCGGCATGCCCGGCAGGTGGTTCCGGAGTGTCTGCCGAGTGGTTCTGGCGTAGCCGGCAGTTGATTTTGGCGTATCCAGCAGGTGGTTCTGGGGAGTGGATAAGGCGGTTCCGGAATACTCGGCAGGTGGTACCGGTGTGTCCGGAACATGGTTCTGGCAAGTCTGAGAGGTGGTTCCGGCTTGCACGGCAGGTGATTCCGGAGTGTTCGCCAAGTGGTTCTGGCTCAGCCGGCAGGTGATTTTGCACGTCCGGCGGTGGTTCCGGCGAGTCGAGCCGGTGGTTCCGGCGTGTCCGGCAGGTGGTTCCGGTCTGTCCGGCAGGTGGTTCTGGCGTGTCCGGCACGAGGTTCTGGCACGTCTGAGAGGTGTTTCCGGCATGCCCGACAGGTGATTCCGGAGTGTCCGCCACGTGGTTCTGGCGTACCCTGCAGGTGATTTTGGCGTGTCTGGCACGTGTTTCTGGCGAGTCGAGCATGTGGCTCAGGCATGCTCAGCAGGTGCTTCCGGCGTGTCCGGCACGTGGTTCTGGTGTGTCTGAGAGCTGGTTCTGGCATGTCCGGCAGATGATTCCGGAGTGTCCACCAAGTGGCTCTGGCATACCCGGCAGGTGATTTGGGCGTGTCAGGTAGGTGGTTCCGGCGAGTCGAGTAGGTGGTTCCGGCGTGCTCGGCAGGTGGTTCAGGTGGGTCTGGCAGGTGGTTTCGGTCTGTTCGGGGTGTGGTTCCGGCATCTCAGGCACATGGTTCTGGCACGTCTGAGAGGTGGTTCCGGCCGGCCCGACAGGTGTTTCCATGGTGTTCGCCAAGTGGTTCAGGCATAGCTGGCAGGTGATGTTGGCGTGACCGGCAGGTGGTTCAAGCCAGCCCGGCAGGTGATTCCGAAGTGTTCACCAAATGGTTGTGGCGTAGCCGGCAGGTGATTTTGGCGTGTCCAGCAGGTGGTTTTGGCGAGTCGAGCTGGTGGTTCTGGCGTGCTCGGCAGGTGGTTCAGGCGGTTCTGGCAGGTGGTATCCGTCTGTTCGGGGTGTGGTTCCGGCATCTCATGAACACGTTTCTGGCACGTCTGAGATGTGGTTCCAGCCGGCCCGACAGGTGTTTCCGCAGTGTCCGCCAAGCGGTTCTGGTGTTGTTGGCAGGTGATTTTTGGCATGACTGGCAGGTGGTTCCAGCAAGCCTGGCAGGTGATTCCAAAGTGTTCACCAACTGGTTGTGGCGTAGCCGGCAGGTGATTTTTGCGTGATCGGCAGGTGGTTCTGGCGAGTCGAGCAGGTGGTTCCGGCGTGCTCGGCTGGTGCTTCCGGGGTCATTGGCACGGGGTTCTGGCATGTCTGAGAGGTGGTTCCTGCATGCCCGGCAAGTGATTCCGGAGTGTTCGCCAAGTGGTTCTGGCATAGTCGGCAGGTGATTTTGGCATGTCTGGCAGGTGGTTCAGGCGAGTTGAGCAGGTGGTTCCAACGTGCTTGGCAGGTGCTTCCGGCGTCTCTGGCACGTGTTTCTGGCACATCTGACAGGTGGTTCCGGCATGCCCGAAAGGTGATTCCGGTCTGTCCGGTAGGTGGTTCCAGCCGGCACGGCATGTGGTTGTGGTACGTCTCAGAGGTGGTTGCGCATGCCCAACAGGTGATTCCGGACTGTCCGCCACATGGTTCTGGCACGTCTGAGAGGTGGTTCCGGCATGCCCGGCAGGTCATCCCAGAGAGTCCTCCAAGTGGTTCTGGCATAACACGCAGGTGATTTTGGCGTGTCTGGCAGGTTGTTCCGTTGTGCTTGGCAGGTGGTTCAGGCTTGGCCGGCAGGTGGTTCCAGACTGTCCAGGACGTGTTTCCAGCTTCTCCGGCAGGTGGTTCTGGTACGTCTGAGAGGTGGTTCCGCCATGGCTCGCAGGCGATTCCGGACCGTCCCCCAGGTGGTTCTGGCATAGCCAGCAGTTGATATTGGCCTGTCCGGCAGGTGGTTCCAGGGAGTCGAACAGGTGGCTCCGGCGTGCTCGGCAGGTGGTTCTGGTCTGTCCGGTAGGTGATTCAGGCGTGTCCGGCACGTGCTTCCGGCACGTCTGAGAGGTGGTTCCGGCATGCGCGACAGGTGGTTTCGGAGTGTCCGCCAGGTGGTTCTGGCGTACCCGGCAGGTGATTTTGGCGTGTCCGGCAGGTGTTTCTGGCGAGTCGAGCAGGTGGCTCCGGCATGCTCGGCAGGTGCTTCCGGCGTCTCCGGCACGTGGTTCTGGTGTGTCTGAGAGCTGGTTCCGGCATGTCCGGCAGATGATTCCGGAGTGTCCGCCAAGTGGTTCTGGCATACCCGGCTGGTGATTTGGGCATGTCAGGTAGGTGGTTCCGGCGAGTCGAGCAGGTGGCTCCGGCGTGCTCGGCAGGTTGTTCAGACGGGTCTGGCAGGTGTTTTCCGTCTGTTCGGGGTGTGGTTCCAGCATCTCATGCACATGGTTCTGGCACGTCTGAGATGTGGTTCCGGCCGGCCCGACTGGTGTTTCCACAGTGTCCGCCAAGTGGTACTGGCGTAGTTGGCAGGTGATTTTGGCATGACCGGCAGGTGGTTCCAGCAAGCCCGGCAGGTGATTCCGAAGTGTTCCCCAACTGGTTGTGGCGTAGCCGGCAGGTGATTTCTGCGTGTCCGGCAGGTGGTTCTGGCGTGTCCGGCACGAGGTTCTGACACGTCTGAGAGGTGGTTCCGGAATGCCCGACAGGTGATTCCGGAGTGTCCGCCACGTGTTTCTGGCGTACCCGGCAGGTGATTTTGGCGTGTCTGGCAGGTGTGTTTTGCAAGTCGAGCATGTGGCTCAGGCATGCTCAGCAGGTGATTCCGGCGTGTCCGGCATGTGGTTCTGGCACGTCTGAGAGGTGGTTCTGGCATGTCCGGCAGATGATTCCGGAGTGTCCACCACGTGGTTCTGGCGTAGCCGGCAGTTGATTTTGGCGTATCCAGCAGGTGGTTCTGGGGAGTGGATAAGGTGGTTCCGGAATACTCGGCAGGTGGTACCGGTGTGTCCGGAACATGGTTCTGGCAAGTCTGAGAGGTGGTTCCGGCTTGCACGGCAGGTGATTCCGGAGTGTTCGCCAAGTGGTTCTGGCTCAGCCGGCAGGTGATTTTGCACGTCCGGCGGTGGTTCCGGCGAGTCGAGCCGGTGGTTCCGGCGTGTCCAGCAGGTGGTTCCGGTCTGTCCGGCAGGTGGTTCTGGCGTGTCCGGCACGAGGTTCTGGCACGTCTGAGAGGTGTTTCCGGCATGCCCGACAGGTGATTCCGGAGTGTCCGCCACGTGGTTCTGGCGTACCCTGCAGGTGATTTTGGCGTGTCAGGGAGGTGGTACCGGTGAGTCGAGCAGGTGGTTCCGGCGTGCTCAGCAGGTGGTTCAGGCGGTTCTGGCAGGTGGTATCCGTCTGTTCGGGGTGTGGTTCCAGCATCTCATGGACGCGTTTCTGGCACGTCTGAGATGTGGTTCCAGCCGGCCCGACAGGTGTTTCCGCAGTGTCCGCCAAGCGGTTCTGGCGTAGTTGGCAGGTGATTTTGGCATGACTGGCGGGTGGTTCCAGCAAGCCTGGCAGGTGATTCCAAAGTGTTCACCAACTGGTTGTGGCGTAGCCGGCAGGTGATTTTTGCGTGATCGGCAGGTGGTTCTGGCGAGTCGAGCAGGTGGTTCCGGCGTGCTCGGCTGGTGCTTCCGGGGTCATTGGCACGGGGTTCTGGCATGTCTGAGAGGTGGTTCCTGCATGCCCGGCAAGTGATTCCGGAGTGTTCGCCCAGTGGTTCTGGCATTGCCGGCAGGTGATTTTGGCATGTCCGGCAGGTGGTTCCAGCGAGTCGAACAGGTGGCTCCGGCGTGCTCGGCAGGTGGTTCCGGTCTGTCCGGTATGTGATTCCGGCGTGTCCGGCACGTGCTTCCGGCACGTCTGAGACGTGGTTCCGGCATGCGCGACAGGTGATTTCGGAGTGTCCGCCAGGTGGTTCTTGCGTACCCGGCAGGTGATTTTGGCGTGTCCGGCAGGTGTTTCTGGTGAGTCGAGCAGGTGGCTCCGGCATGCTCGGCAGGTGCTTCCGGCGTCTCCGGCACGTGGTTCTGGTGTGTCTGAGAGCTGGTTCCGGCATGTCCGGCAGATGATTCCGGAGTGTCCGCCAAGTGGTTCTGGCATACCCGGCTGGTGATTTGGGCATGTCAGGTAGGTGGTTCCGGCGTGCTCGGCAGGTTGTTCAGACTGGTCTGGCAGGTGTTTTCCGTCTGTTCGGGGTGTGGTTCCAGCATCTCATGCACATGGTTCTGGCACGTCTGAGATGTGGTTCCGGCCGGCCCGACAGGTGTTTCCACAGTGTCCGCCAAGTGGTACTGGCGTAGTTGGCAGGTGATTTTGGCATGACCGGCAGGTGGTTCCAGCAAGCCCGGCAGGTGATTCCGAAGTGTTTCCCAACTGGTTGTGGCGTAGCCGGCAGGTGATTTCTGCGTGTCCGGCAGGTGGTTCTGGCGAGTCGAGCAGGTGGTTCCGGCGTGCTCGGCAGGTGCTTCCAGGGTCATTGGCACGTGGTTCTGGCATATCTGAGAGGTGGTTCCGGCATGCCCGGCAAGTGATTCCGGAGTGTTTGCCAAGTGGTTCTGGCATAGTCGGCAGGTGATTTTGGCATGTCCGGCAGGTGGTTCAGGCGAGTTGAGCAGGTGGTTCCAACGTGCTTGGCAGGTGCTTCCGGCATCTCCGGCACATGTTTCTCGCACATCTGACAGGTGGTTCCGAGATGCCCGAAAGGTGATTCCGGTTTGTCCGGTAGGAGGTTCCAGCCTGCACGGCATGTGGTTCTGGTACGTCTCAGAGGTGGCTGCGCATGCCCAACAGGTGATTCCGGACTGTCCGCCACATGGTTCTGGCACGTCTGAGAGGTGGTTCCGGCATGCCCGGCAGGTCATCCCAGAGAGTCCTCCAAGTGGTTCTGGCATAACACACAGGTGATTTTGGCGTGTCTGGCAGGTTGTTCCGTTGTGCTTGGCAGGTGGTTCAGGCTTGGCCGGCAGGTGGTTCCAGACTGTCCAGGACGTGTTTCCAGCTTCTCTGGCAGGTGGTTCTGGTACGTCTGAGAGGTGGTTCCGCCATGGCTGGCAGGCGATTCCGGACCGTCCCCCAGGTGGTTCTGGCATAGCCAGCAGTTGATATTGGCCTGTCCGGCAGGTGGTTCCAGCGAGTCGAACAGGTGGCTCCGGCGTGCTCGGCAGGTGGTTCCGGTCTGTCCGGTAGGTGATTCCGGCGTGTCCGGCACGTGCTTCCGGCACGTCTGAGAGGTGGTTCCGGCATGCGCGACAGGTGATTTCGGAGTGTCCGCCAGGTGGTTCTGGCGTACCCGGCAGGTGATTTTGGCGTGTCCGGCAGGTGTTTCTGGCGAGTCGAGCAGGTGGCTCCGGCATGCTCGGCAGGTGCTTCCGGCGTCTCCGGCACGTGGTTCTGGTGTGTCTGAGAGCTGGTTCCGGCATGTCCGGCAGATGATTCCGGAGTGTCCGCCAAGTGGTTCTGGCATACCCGGCTGGTGATTTTGGCATGTCAGGTAGGTGGTTCCGGCGAGTCGAGCAGGTGGCTCCGGTGTGCTCGGCAGGTTGTTCAGACGGGTCTGGCAGGTGTTTTCCGTCTGTTCGGGGTGTGGTTCCAGCATCTCATGCACATGGTTCTGGCACGTCTGAGATGTGGTTCCGGCCGGCCCGACAGGTGTTTCCACAGTGTCCGCCAAGTGGTACTGGCGTAGTTGGCAGGTGATTTTGGCATGACCGGCAGGTGGTTCCAGCAAGCCCGGCAGGTGATTCCGAAGTGTTCCCCAACTGGTTGTGGCGTAGCCGGCAGGTGATTTCTGCGTGTCCGGCAGGTGGTTCTGGCGTGTCCGGCACGAGGTTCTGACACGTCTGAGAGGTGGTTCCGGAATGCCCGACAGGTGATTCCGGAGTGTCCGCCACGTGGGTCTGGCGTACCCGGCAGGTGATTTTGGCGTGTCTGGCAGGTGTGTTTTGCAAGTCGAGCATGTGGCTCAGGCATGCTCAGCAGGTGATTCCGGCGTGTCCGGCATGTGGTTCTGGCACGTCTGAGAGGTGGTTCTGGCATGTCCGGCAGATGATTCCGGAGTGTCCACCACGTGGTTCTGGCGTAGCCGGCAGGTGAATTTGGCGTGTCGAGCAGGTGGTTCCGGTGAGCTCGGCAGGTGGTACCGGCGTGTCCGGAACATGGTTCTGGCACGACTGAGAGACGGTTCCGGCATGCCCGGCAGGTGATTCCGGAGTGTCCGGCATGTGGTTCTGGCACCTCTGAGAGTTGGTTCCGGAATGCCTGACATGTGATTCCGGAGTGTCTGCCGAGTGGTTCTGGCGTAGCCGGCAGGTGATTTTGGCGTGTCCAGCAGGTGGTTCCGGCGAGCTCGGCAGGTGGTACCGGCGTGTCCGGAACATGGTTCTGGCACGTCTGAGAGATGGTTCCGGCATGCCCGGCAGGTGATTCGGGAGTCTCCGGCATGTGGTTCTGGCACCTCTGAGATGTGGTTCCGGCATGCCCGGCAGGTGGTTCCGGAGTGTCTGCCGAGTGGTTCTGGCGTAGCCGGCAGTTGATTTTGGCGTATCCAGCAGGTGGTTCTGGGGAGTGGATAAGGCGGTTCCGGAATACTCGGCAGGTGGTACCGGTGTGTCCGGAACATGGTTCTGGCAAGTCTGAGAGGTGGTTCCGGCTTGCACGGCAGGTGATTCCGGAGTGTTCGCCAAGTGGTTCTGGCTCAGCCGGCAGGTGATTTTGCACGTCCGGCGGTGGTTCCGGCGAGTCGAGCCGGTGGTTCCGGCGTGTCCGGCAGGTGGTTCCGGTCTGTCCGGCAGGTGGTTCTGGCGTGTCCGGCACGAGGTTCTGGCACGTCTGAGAGGTGTTTCCGGCATGCCCGACAGGTGATTCCGGAGTGTCCGCCACGTGGTTCTGGCGTACCCTGCAGGTGATTTTGGCGTGTCTGGCACGTGTTTCTGGCGAGTCGAGCATGTGGCTCAGGCATGCTCAGCAGGTGCTTCCGGCGTGTCCGGCACGTGGTTCTGGTGTGTCTGAGAGCTGGTTCTGGCATGTCCGGCAGATGATTCCGGAGTGTCCACCAAGTGGCTCTGGCATACCCGGCAGGTGATTTGGGCGTGTCAGGTAGGTGGTTCCGGCGAGTCGAGTAGGTGGTTCCGGCGTGCTCGGCAGGTGGTTCAGGTGGGTCTGGCAGGTGGTTTCGGTCTGTTCGGGGTGTGGTTCCGGCATCTCAGGCACATGGTTCTGGCACGTCTGAGAGGTGGTTCCGGCCGGCCCGACAGGTGTTTCCATGGTGTTCGCCAAGTGGTTCAGGCATAGCTGGCAGGTGATGTTGGCGTGACCGGCAGGTGGTTCAAGCCAGCCCGGCAGGTGATTCCGAAGTGTTCACCAAATGGTTGTGGCGTAGCCGGCAGGTGATTTTGGCGTGTCCAGCAGGTGGTTTTGGCGAGTCGAGCTGGTGGTTCTGGCGTGCTCGGCAGGTGGTTCAGGCGGTTCTGGCAGGTGGTATCCGTCTGTTCGGGGTGTGGTTCCGGCATCTCATGAACACGTTTCTGGCACGTCTGAGATGTGGTTCCAGCCGGCCCGACAGGTGTTTCCGCAGTGTCCGCCAAGCGGTTCTGGTGTTGTTGGCAGGTGATTTTTGGCATGACTGGCAGGTGGTTCCAGCAAGCCTGGCAGGTGATTCCAAAGTGTTCACCAACTGGTTGTGGCGTAGCCGGCAGGTGATTTTTGCGTGATCGGCAGGTGGTTCTGGCGAGTCGAGCAGGTGGTTCCGGCGTGCTCGGCTGGTGCTTCCGGGGTCATTGGCACGGGGTTCTGGCATGTCTGAGAGGTGGTTCCTGCATGCCCGGCAAGTGATTCCGGAGTGTTCGCCAAGTGGTTCTGGCATAGTCGGCAGGTGATTTTGGCATGTCTGGCAGGTGGTTCAGGCGAGTTGAGCAGGTGGTTCCAACGTGCTTGGCAGGTGCTTCCGGCGTCTCTGGCACGTGTTTCTGGCACATCTGACAGGTGGTTCCGGCATGCCCGAAAGGTGATTCCGGTCTGTCCGGTAGGTGGTTCCAGCCGGCACGGCATGTGGTTGTGGTACGTCTCAGAGGTGGTTGCGCATGCCCAACAGGTGATTCCGGACTGTCCGCCACATGGTTCTGGCACGTCTGAGAGGTGGTTCCGGCATGCCCGGCAGGTCATCCCAGAGAGTCCTCCAAGTGGTTCTGGCATAACACGCAGGTGATTTTGGCGTGTCTGGCAGGTTGTTCCGTTGTGCTTGGCAGGTGGTTCAGGCTTGGCCGGCAGGTGGTTCCAGACTGTCCAGGACGTGTTTCCAGCTTCTCCGGCAGGTGGTTCTGGTATGTCTGAGAGGTGGTTCCGCCATGGCTCGCAGGCGATTCCGGACCGTCCCCCAGGTGGTTCTGGCATAGCCAGCAGTTGATATTGGCCTGTCCGGCAGGTGGTTCCAGGGAGTCGAACAGGTGGCTCCGGCGTGCTCGGCAGGTGGTTCCGGTCTGTCCGGTAGGTGATTCAGGCGTGTCCGGCACGTGCTTCCGGCACGTCTGAGAGGTGGTTCCGGCATGCGCGACAGGTGGTTTCGGAGTGTCCGCCAGGTGGTTCTGGCGTACCCGGCAGGTGATTTTGGCGTGTCCGGCAGGTGTTTCTGGCGAGTCGAGCAGGTGGCTCCGGCATGCTCGGCAGGTGCTTCCGGCGTCTCCGGCACGTGGTTCTGGTGTGTCTGAGAGCTGGTTCCGGCATGTCCGGCAGATGATTCCGGAGTGTCCGCCAAGTGGTTCTGGCATACCCGGCTGGTGATTTGGGCATGTCAGGTAGGTGGTTCCGGCGAGTCGAGCAGGTGGCTCCGGCGTGCTCGGCAGGTTGTTCAGACGGGTCTGGCAGGTGTTTTCCGTCTGTTCGGGGTGTGGTTCCAGCATCTCATGCACATGGTTCTGGCACGTCTGAGATGTGGTTCCGGCCGGCCCGACAGGTGTTTCCGCAGTGTCCGCCAAGCGGTTCTGGCGTAGTTGGCAGGTGATTTTGGCATGACTGGCAGGTGGTTCCAGCAAGCCCGGCCCATGATTCCGAAGTGTTCACCAACTGGTTGTGGTGCAGCCGGCAGGTGATTTTTGCGTGTCCGGCAGGTGGTTCTGGCGAGTCGAGCAGGTGGTTCCGGCGTGCTCGGCAGGTGCTTCCGGGGTCATTGGCACGTGGTTCTGGCATGTCTGAGAGGTGGTTCTCGCATGCCCGGCCGGTGATTGGGGAGTGTTCGCCAAGTGGTTCTGTCGTAGCCGGCAGGTGATTTTGCATGTCCGGCGGTGGTTCCGGAGGGTCGAGCCGGTGGTTCTGGCATGCTCGTCAGTTGGTTCAGGCAGGTCCGGCAGGTGGTTCCGGTGTGTCCGGGAGGTGGTTCCGGCGTGTCTGGCACATGGTCCCGGCCCGTCTGAGAGGTGGTTCTATCATGCCCGGCAGGTGATTCCAGAGAGTCCACCAACTCGTTGTGGAGTAGCCGACAGGTGATTTTGGCATGTCCGGCAGGTGGTTCTGGCGAGTCGAGCAGGTGGTTCCAGCGTGCTTGGCAGGTGCTTCTGGGGTCATTGGCACATGGTTCTGGCATGTGTGAGAGGTGGTTCCGGCATGCGCGGCAGGTGATTCCGGCGTGTCTGGCAGGTGCTTCTGGTCTGTCCGGGAGCTGGTTCCAGCATGGCCAGCACGTGGTTCTGGCACGTCTGTGACGTGCTTCAGGCGTGCCCCGCAGGTGATTCCTTGGTGTCCGCCAAGTGGTTCTGGTGTCACCGGCAGGTTATTTTGGTGTGTCCGGCAGGTCTTTCCTGCTTTTTGGGCTCGTGCCTCTGGCTTGTAAGACAGATGCTTGTGGCATTTCTGGCCCCCGTTCTTTCATACTCCTCAGCTGGTTTCAGTGTTTCTGGCTCCTGTTTGTGGCATATCCGACAGGTGTTTACAATGTGTCTGGCATGTCGTTGTGCTATGTTTGGAATCTGGTTCCGTCATGTCATTGTGTGCGGCTGGCATGTTGAAGAGATGGTTCTGCAGTGTCAGAATCGCTGTTCCAATGTGTCCGGCAGGTGGTTACAGGTGGTTCTGGCATGCAACGTGCGTGCTTCTGGTATGCCTGTTGGGTCATACTGGCATGAAGGCGTGGCCCTTTGAGAGTGTGTGGAGGGTGTTTTTGGCATGTCTCCCGGGGTTTTCTGGCACATAAGGGGCATGATTCCTTTTTATTCGTCAGGTGAGTTTGTTCTCAGCTTCCTCAAGAGATGGAAGGAAGATGGTCTGTGGCTTGTGGCCCCTTGAGGGGTGGAGCCAATGCATTGTGCATTCCAATCTAGAGCAATGGAGGGCATGGCTGAGAGCAAAAGGGTCTTTCTGACATAGCTGCATTCTGACACTCTCTCCACCAGTGCACAATGGTGTTTGGAAAAAGGCTTACAGTCTCTCTCCTCCTGAGCAGGTGGATGCTAAATCATTTGGGACTCAGCCCAGTTGCTTCAGGGGAAGATGTAGGCATTTCGTCTGAGCAAGGTTGGCAAGGTAGAACTGCGGCAGAAGCACAAGTCCTAAAGCGGCGAGTTAAGCGCTGGGAAGAAATGGCGTTTGAGCTGCCTTTGTATGAGAGTTTCCTCATATGCTGTACAGCACTGTGGAAAGCGAGTTCTTTCTCAGCTTCCTAAAGAGCTGGAGGCAAGACAGTTTATGGCTTGTCTCCCATTGAAGGATGGAGGCAGTGCTTTGTGCCTTCCACCTGCAGAGCAATGGATGGCATGGCTGAGAGCAAAGGGGGCTTTCTGCCATTGGTGCTTTCTGATACCATTCAGGGGTGGTGCCAGTGCCTTGTGCCTCCTACCTCTAGAGGAATGGAGGGCAAGACCAAGAGTAAAGGGACTTTCTGAAATTGGTGGTTTCTGACACTGCCCCAACCATTGCTCAAGGGCGGTTGGTTAAAAGCCTATTGTCTGTCTCCTCCTCAGCATGTGGAACCACAATCATCCGGGCCTCGTCCCCATTGCTCAAGGGGCAGATGTAGGCATTTCGTCTGAGCCGGGTGGGCAAGGTGGAAATGCAGCAGAAGCGGATGTTGCAGATTGGCGAGTTAAGGGCTGAAAAGACACGGCGTTCAGGTGCCTTTGTATGAGATGTTCCCAGGATGCTGCAAGAGCACTGTGGAATGCGAGTGCTTTCCCAGCTTCCTAAAGAGCTGGAAGCAGGACAGTTTATGGCTTGTCTCCAATTGAAGGATGGAGGCAGTGCTTTGTTCCTTGCACCTCTAGAGCAATGGGGGGCACGGCTGCCTGCAAAGGGGTCTTGCTGACACAGCTGCTTTCGGACACTCTGTCCACCAGTGCACAATGGTTGTTGGAAAAAGGCATACAGTCTATCGCCTCCTAAGCATGTGGACGCTCAATCATTTGGGACTCAGCCCAGTTTCTTCAGGGGAAGATGTAGTCATTTCATCTGAGCCGGGTTGGCAAGGTGGAATTGCAGCAGAAGTCCTAAAGCGGCAAGTTAAGCGCTGGGAAGAAATGGCATTTGAGCTGCCTTTGTATGAGAGTTTCCTCGTATGCTGTAACAGCACTGTGGAAAGCGAGTTCTTTCTCAGCTTCCTAGAGAGCTGGAAGCAAGACATTTTATGGCTTGTCTCCCATTGAAGGATGGAGGCAGTGCTTTGTGCCTTCCACCTCTAGAGCAATGGAGGGCACAGCTGAGAATAAAGTAAAGGGGTCTTTCTGCCATTGGTGCTTTCTGACACTCTCCCAACCATTGCACTTGGTGGTTAGTTAAAAGCCTGTTGTCTCTCTCCTCCTCAGCATGTGGAACCACAATCATCCGGGCCTCGTCCCAATTGCTCAAGGGGAAGATGTAGGCATTTCGTCTGAGCCGGGTTGGCAAGGTGGAATTGTGGCAGAAGCAGAAGTTCTAAAGTGGTGAGGTAAGGTCTGGCAAGAAAGGCCGTTTGACCTTCATTTCTATGACAGTTTCCCCGTAGGATTTTCCCGGGAGCCGAGCAGGTGTTTCTGGCATTCTCGGCAGGAGGTTCGGGCATGTACAGCAGGTGGTTCCAGTCTGTCCAGGATGTGGTTCCGGCGTGTCTGGCACGTGGTTCTGCTATGTCTCAGAGGTGGTTCCGGCATGCCCGGCCGGTGATCCAGGAGAGTCCACCGAGTGATTCTGGCGTAACCGGCAGGTGATTTTTGCATGTCTGGCAGGTGGTTCTGGCGAGTCGAGCAGGTGGTTCTGGTGTGCTCGGCAGGTGTTTCCGGCGTCTCCGGCACGTGTTTCTGGCACATTTGACAGGTGGTTCTGGCATGCCCGAAAGGTGACTCCGGTCTGTCCGGTAGGTGGTTCCGGCGTGTATGGCACGTGGTTCTGGTACGTCTCAGAGGTGGTTGCGCATGCCCAACAGGTGATTCTGGACTGTCCGACATATGGTTCTGGCACGTCTGAGAGGTGGTTCCAGCATGCCCGGTAGGTCATCCCTGAGAGTCCTCCAAGTGGTTCTGGAGTAGCCCGCAGGTGATTTTGGCATGTCCGGCAGGTGGTTCTGGTGTGCTCGGCAGGTGGTTCAGGCGGGTCTGGCAGGTGGTTACGGTCTGTTCGGGGTATGGTTCCGGCATCTCAGGCTCATGGTTCTGGCACATGTGAGAGGTGGTTCCGGCCGGCCAGACAGGTGTTTCCGGAGCGTCCGCAAAGTGGTTCTGGCGTAGCTGGCAGGTGATGTTGGCGTGACCGGCAGGTGGTTCCAGCAAGCCCGGCAGGTGATTCCGGAGTGTCTGCCGAGTGGTTCTGGCGTAGTCGGCAGGTGATTTTGGCGTGTCCAGCAGGTGGTTCCGGCGAGCTCGGCAGGTGGTACCGGCGTGTCCGGAACATGGTTCTGGTACGTCTGAGAGATGGTTCCGGCATGCCCGGCAGGTGATTCCGGAGTGTCCGGCATGTGGTTCTGGCACCTCTGAGAGGTGGTTCCGGCATGCCCGGCAGGTGGTTCCGGAGTGTTTGCCGAGTGGTTCTGGCGTAGCCGGCAGGTGATTTTGCATGCCCGGCGGTGGTAAGTTCCTGGTAGGCTGTAAGAGCACTGTGGAGAGCGAGTTGTTTCTAGCTTCCCAAAGAGCTGAAAGCAAGATGCTGTGGGGCCCAACTCGCCCTTTGGAAAGAAGCCTGCACGTTGTGCCTTTCAGCTCTAGGGCAATGTAGCACACCCAGAGCAGAAGTCCTACTTCAGCCAGATCAGGCCTGCAAAGAAACTGCGTTTCACAGGCCTTTGGAAGACATGTTCCCGGTAGGCTGTAAGAGCACTGTGCAGACAGAGTTGTTTCTTAGCTTCCCAAAGAGCTGGAAGCAAGATGCTGTGGGGCCCAACTCGCCCTTTGGAAAGAAGCCTGCACGTTGTGCCTTTCAGCTCTAGGGCAATGTAGCACACCCAGAGCAGAAGTCCTACTTCAGCCAGATCAGGCCTGCAAAGAAACTGCATTTCACAGGCCTTTGGAAGAGATGTTCCCGGTAGGCTGTAAGAGCACTGTGCAGAGCGAGTTGTTTCTTAGCTTCCCAAAGAGCTGGAAGCAAGATGCTGTGGGGCCCAACTCGCCCTTTGGAAAGAAGCCTGCACATTGTGCCTTTCAGCTCTAGGGCAATGTAGCACACCCAGAGCAGAAGTCCTACTTCAGCCAGATCAGGCCTGCAAAGAAACTGCGTTTCACAGGCCTTTGGAAGAGATGTTCCCGGTAGGCTGTAAGAGCACTGTGCAGAGCGAGTTGTTTCTTAGCTTGCCAAAGAGCTGGAAGCAAGATGCTGTGGGGCACAACTCGCCTTTTGGAAAGAAGCCTGCACGTTGTGCCTTTCAGCTCTAGGGCAAAGTAGCACACCCAGAGCAGAATTCGTACTTCAGCCAGATCAGGCCTGAAAGAAACTGCGTTTCACAGGCCTTTGGAAGAGATGTTCCCGGTAGGCTGTAAGAGCACTGTGCAGAGCGAGTTGTTTCTTAGCTTCCCAAAGAGCTGGAAGCAAGATGCTGTGGGGCCCAACTCGCCCATTGGAAAGAAGCCTGCACGTTGTGCCTTTCTGCTCTAAGGCAAAGTAGCACACCCAGAGCAGAAGTCCTACTTCAGCCAGATCAGGCCTTCAAAGAAACTGCGTTTCACAGGCCTTTGGAAGAGATGTCCCCGGTAGGCTGTAAGAGCACTGTGCAGAGCGAGTTGTTTCTTAGCTTCCCAAAGAGCTGGAAGCAAGATGCTGTGGGGCCCAACTCGCCCTTTGGAAACAAGCCTGCACGTTGTGCCTTTCAGCTCTAGGGCAGAGTAGCACACCCAGAGCAGAAGTCCTACTTCAGCCAGATCAGGCCTGCAAAGAAACTGCGTTTCACAGGCCTTTGGAAGACATGTTCCCGGTAGGCTGTAAGAGCACTGTGCAGACAGAGTTGTTTCTTAGCTTCCCAAAGAGCTTGAAGCAAGATGCTGTGGGGCCCAACTCGCCCTTTGGAAAGAAGCCTGCACGTTGTGCCTTTCAGCTCTAGGGCAATGTAGCACACCCAGAGCAGATGTCCTACTTCAGCCAGATCAGGCCTGCAAAGAAACTGAATTTCACAGGGCTTTGGAAGAGATGTTCCCGGTAGGCTGTAAGAGCACTGTGCAAAGCGAGTGGTTTCGTAGCTTCCCAAAGAGCTGGAAGCAAGATGCTGTGGGGCCCAACTCGCCCTTTGGAAAGAAGCCTGCACGTTGTGCCTTTCAGCTCTAGGGCAATGTAGCACACCCAGAGCAGAAGTCCTACTTCAGCCAGATCAGGCCTGCAAAGAAACTGCGTTTCACAGGCCTTTGGAAGAGCTGTTTCCGTTAGGCTGTAAGAGCACTGTGCAGAGCGAGTTGTTTCTTAGCTTCCCAAAGAGCTGGAAGCAAGATGCTGTGGGGCCCAACTCGCCCTTTGGAAAGAAGCCTGCACGTTGTGCCTTTCAGCTCTAGGGCAAAGTAGCACACCCAGAGCAGAAGTCCTACTTCAGCCAGATCAGGCCTGCAAAGAAACTGCGTTTCACAGGCCTTTGGAAGAGATGTTCCCGGTAGGCTGTAAGAGCACTGTGCAGAGCGAGTTGTTTCTTAGCTTCCCAAAGAGCTGGAAGCAAGATGCTGTGGGGCCCAACTCGCCCTTTGGAAAGAAGCCTGCACGTTGTGCCTTTCAGCTCTAGGGCAATGTAGCACACCCAGAGCAGAAGTCCTACTTCAGCCAGATCAGGCCTGCAAAGAAACTGTGTTTCACAGGCCTTTGGAAGAAATGTTCCCGGTAGGCTGTAAGAGCACTGTGCAGAGCGAGTTGTTTCTTAGCTTCCCAAAGGGCTGGAAGCAAGATGCTGTGGGGCCCAACTCGCCCTTTGGAAAGAAGCCTGCACGTTGTGCCTTTCAGCTCTAGGGCAATGTAGCACACCCAGAGCAGAAGTCCTACTTCAGCCAGATCAGGCCTGCAAAGCAGCTGCGTTTCACAGGCCTTTGGAAGAGATGTTCCCGGTAGGCTGTAAGAGCACTGTGCAGAGCGAGTTGTTTCTTAGCTTCCCAAAGAGCTAGAAGCAAGATGCTGTGGGGCCCAACTCGCCCTTTGGAAAAAAGCCTGCACGTTGTGCCTTTCATCTCTAGGGCAATGTAGCACACCCAGAGCAGAAGTCCTACTTCAGCCAGATCAGGCCTTCAAAGAAACTGTGTTTCACAGGCCTTTGGAAGAGATGTTCCCGGTAGGCTGTAAGAGCACTGTGCAGAGCGAGTTGTTTCTTAGCTTCCCAAAGAGCTGGAAGCAAGATGCTGTGGGGCCCAACTCGCCCTTTGGAAAGAAGCCTGCACGTTGTGCATTTCAGCTCTAGGGCAATGTAGCACACCCAGAGCAGAAGTCCTACTTCAGCCTGATCAGTCCTGCAAAGAAACTGCGTTTCACAGGCCTTTGGAAGAGATGTCCCGGTAGGCTGTAAGAGCACTGTGCAGAGCGAGTTGTTTCTTAGCTTCCCAAAGAGCTGGAAGCAAGATGCTGTGGGGCCCAACTCGCCCTTTGGAAAGAAGCCTGCACGTTGTGCCTTTCAGCTCTAGGGCAAAGTAGCACACCCAGAGCAGAAGTCCTGCTTCAGCCAGATCAGGCCTTCAAAGAAACTGAAATTCACAGGGCTTTGGAAGAGATGTTCCTGGTAGGCTGTAAGAGCACTGTGCAAAGCGAGTGGTTTCGTAGCTTCCCAAAGAGCTGGAAGCAAGATGCTGTGGGGCCCAACTCGCCCTTTGAAAGAAGCCTGCACGTTGCGTCTTTCAGCTCTAAGGCAATGTGGCACACCCAGAGCAGAAGTCCTACTTCAGCCAGATCAGACCTGCAAAGCAGCTGCGTTTCACAGGCCTTTGGAAGAGATGTTCCCGGTAGGCTGTAAGAGCACTGTGCAGAGCGAGTTGTTTTTTAGCTTCCCAAAGAGCTGGAAGCAAGATGCTCTGGGGCCCAACTCGCCCTTTGGAAAGAAGCCTGCACGTTGTGCCTTTCAGCTCTAGGGCAAAGTAGCACACCCAGAGCAGAAGTCCTACTTCAGCCAGATCAGGCCTGCAAAAAATCTGCGTTTCACAGCCCTTTGGAAGAGATGTTCCCGGTAGGCTGTAAGAGTTATCTGCAGAGCGAGTTGTTTTTTAGCTTCCCAAAGAGCTGGAAGCAAAATGCTGTGGGGCCCAACTCGCCCTTTGGAAAGAAGCCTGCACGTTGTGCCTTTCAGCTCTAGGGCAATGTAGCACACCCAGAGCAGAAGTCCTACTTCAGCCAGATCAGGCCTGCAAAGAAACTGCGTTTCACAGGCCTTTGGAAGAGATGTTCCCACTAGGCTGTAAGAGCACTGTGCAGAGCGAGTTGTTTCTTAGCTTCCCAAAGAGCTGGAAGCAAGATGCTGTGGGGCCCAACTCGCCCTTTGGAAAGAAGCCTGCACGTTGTGCCTTTCAGCTCTAGGGCAAAGTACCACACCCAGAGCAGAAGTCCTACTTCAGCCAGATCAGGCCTGCAAAGAAACTGCGTTTCACAGGCCTTTGGAAGAGATGTTCCCGGTAGGCTGTAAGAGCACTGTGCAGAGCGAGTTGTTTCTTAGCTTCCCAAAGAGCTGGAAGCAAGATGCTGTGGGGCCCAACTCGCCCTTTGGAAAGAAGCCTGCACGTTGTGCCTTTCAGCTCTAGGGCAAAGTAGCACACCCAGAGCAGAAGTCCCACTTCAGCCAGATCAGGCCTGCAAAGAAACTGCGTTTCACAGGCCTTTGGAAGAGATGTTGCCGGTAGGCTTTAAGAGCACTGTGCAGAGCGAGTTGTTTCTTAGCTTCCCAAAGAGCTGGAAGCAAGATGCTGTGGGGCCCAACTCGCCCATTGGAAAGAAGCCTGCACGTTCCGCCTTTCAGCTCTAGGGCAATGTAGCACACCCAGAGCAGAAGTCCTACTTCAGCCAGATCAGGCCTGCAAAGAAACTGCGTTTCACAGGCCTTTGGAAGAGATGTTCCCGGTAGCCTGTAAGAGCACTGTGCAGAGCGAGTTGTTTTTTAGCTTCCCAAGGAGCTGGAAGCAAGATGCTGTGGGGCCCAACTCGCCTTTTGGAAAGAAGCCTGCACGTTGTTCCTTTCAGCTCTAGGGCAATGTAGCACACCCAGAGCAGAAGTCCTACTTCAGCCATCAGGCCTTCAAAGAAACTGCGTTTCACAGGCCTTTGGAAGAGATGTTCCCGGTAGGCTGCAAGAGCACTGTGCAGAGCGAGTTGTTTCTTAGCTTCCCAAAGAGCTGGAAGCAAGATGCTGTGGGGCCCAACTCGCCCTTTGGAAAGAAGCCTGCACGTTGTGCCTTTCAGCTGTAGGGCAAAGTAGCACACCCAGAGCAGAAGTCCTACTTCAGCCAGATCAGGCCTGCAAAGAAACTGCGTTTCACAGGCCTTTGGAAGAGATGTTCCCAGTAGGCTGTAAGAGCACTGTGCAGAGCGAGTTGTTCCTTAGCTTCCCAAAGAGCTGGAAGCAAGATGCTGTGGGGCCCAACTCGCCCTTTGGAAAGAAGCCTGCACGTTGCGCCTTTCAGCTCTAGGGCAAAGTAGCACACCCAGAGCAGAAGTCCTACTTCAGCCAGATCAGGCCTGCAAAGAAACTGCGTTTCACAGGCCTTTGGAAGAGATGTTCCCGGTAGGCTGTAAGAGCACTGTGCAGAGCGAGTTGTTTCTTAGCTTCCCAAAGAGCTGGAAGCAAGATGCTGTGGGGCCCAACTCGCC
Organism: Equus przewalskii; assembly: GCF_037783145.1. Lineage (NCBI taxonomy): Eukaryota > Metazoa > Chordata > Mammalia > Perissodactyla > Equidae > Equus > Equus przewalskii. Next base: position 3,920 of record NW_027227556.1, on the reverse strand, counting down.
CTTTGGAAAGAAGCCTGCACGTTGTGCCTTTCAGCTCTAGGGCAAAGTAGCACACCCAGAGCAGAAGTCCTACTTCAGCCAGATCAGGCCTGCAAAGAAACTGCGTTTCACAGGCCTTTGGAAGAGATGTTCCCGGTAGGCTGTAAGAGCACTGTGCAGAGCGAGTTGTTTCTTAGCTTCCCAAAGAGCTGGAAGCAAGATGCTGTGGGGCCCAACTCGCCCTTTGGAAAGAAGCCTGCACGTTGTGCCTTTCAGCTCTAGGGCAAAGTAGCACACCCAGAGCAGAAGTCCTACTTCAGCCAGATCAGGCCTGCAAAGAAACTGCGTTTCACAGGCCTTTGGAAGAGATGTTCCCGGTAGGCTGTAAGAGCACTGTGCAGAGCGAGTTGTTTCTTAGCTTCCCAAAGAGCTGGAAGCAAGATGCTGTGGGGCCCAACTCGCCCTTTGGAAAGAAGCCTGCACGTTGTGCCTTTCAGCTCTAGGGCAAAGTAGCACACCCAGAGCAGAAGTCCTACTTCAGCCAGATCAGGCCTGCAAAGAAACTGCGTTTCACAGGCCTTTGGAAGAGATGTTCCCGGTAGGCTGTAAGAGCACTGTGCAGAGCGAGTTGTTTCTTAGCTTCCCAAAGAGCTGGAAGCAAGATGCTGTGGGGCCCAACTCGCCCTTTGGAAAGAAGCCTGCACGTTGTGCCTTTCAGCTCTAGGGCAAAGTAGCACACCCAGAGCAGAAGTCCTACTTCAGCCAGATCAGGCCTGCAAAGAAACTGCGTTTCACAGGCCTTTGGAAGAGATGTTCCCGGTAGGCTGTAAGAGCACTGTGCAGAGCGAGTTGTTTCTTAGCTTCCCAAAGAGCTGGAAGCAAGATGCTGTGGGGCCCAACTCGCCCTTTGGAAAGAAGCCTGCACGTTGTGCCTTTCAGCTCTAGGGCAAAGTAGCACACCCAGAGCAGAAGTCCTACTTCAGCCAGATCAGGCCTGCAAAGAAACTGCGTTTCACAGGCCTTTGGAAGAGATGTTCCCGGTAGGCTGTAAGAGCACTGTGCAGAGCGAGTTGTTTCTTAGCTTCCCAAAGAGCTGGAAGCAAGATGCTGTGGGGCCCAACTCGCCCTTTGGAAAGAAGCCTGCACGTTGTGCCTTTCAGCTCTAGGGCAAAGTAGCACACCCAGAGCAGAAGTCCTACTTCAGCCAGATCAGGCCTGCAAAGAAACTGCGTTTCACAGGCCTTTGGAAGAGATGTTCCCGGTAGGCTGTAAGAGCACTGTGCAGAGCGAGTTGTTTCTTAGCTTCCCAAAGAGCTGGAAGCAAGATGCTGTGGGGCCCAACTCGCCCTTTGGAAAGAAGCCTGCACGTTGTGCCTTTCAGCTCTAGGGCAAAGTAGCACACCCAGAGCAGAAGTCCTACTTCAGCCCAGATCAGGCCTGCAAAGAAACTGCGTTTCACAGGCCTTTGGAAGAGATGTTCCCGGTAGGCTGTAAGAGCACTGTGCAGAGCGAGTTGTTTCTTAGCTTCCCAAAGAGCTGGAAGCAAGATGCTGTGGGGCCCAACTCGCCCTTTGGAAAGAAGCCTGCACGTTGTGCCTTTCAGCTCTAGGGCAAAGTAGCACACCCAGAGCAGAAGTCCTACTTCAGCCAGATCAGGCCTGCAAAGAAACTGCGTTTCACAGGCCTTTGGAAGAGATGTTCCCGGTAGGCTGTAAGAGCACTGTGCAGAGCGAGTTGTTTCTTAGCTTCCCAAAGAGCTGGAAGCAAGATGCTGTGGGGCCCAACTCGCCCTTTGGAAAGAAGCCTGCACGTTGTGCCTTTCAGCTCTAGGGCAAAGTAGCACACCCAGAGCAGAAGTCCTACTTCAGCCAGATCAGGCCTGCAAAGAAACTGCGTTTCACAGGCCTTTGGAAGAGATGTTCCCGGTAGGCTGTAAGAGCACTGTGCAGAGCGAGTTGTTTCTTAGCTTCCCAAAGAGCTGGAAGCAAGATGCTGTGGGGCCCAACTCGCCCTTTGGAAAGAAGCCTGCACGTTGTGCCTTTCAGCTCTAGGGCAAAGTAGCACACCCAGAGCAGAAGTCCTACTTCAGCCAGATCAGGCCTGCAAAGAAACTGCGTTTCACAGGCCTTTGGAAGAGATGTTCCCGGTAGGCTGTAAGAGCACTGTGCAGAGCGAGTTGTTTCTTAGCTTCCCAAAGAGCTGGAAGCAAGATGCTGTGGGGCCCAACTCGCCCTTTGGAAAGAAGCCTGCACGTTGTGCCTTTCAGCTCTAGGGCAAAGTAGCACACCCAGAGCAGAAGTCCTACTTCAGCCAGATCAGGCCTGCAAAGAAACTGCGTTTCACAGGCCTTTGGAAGAGATGTTCCCGGTAGGCTGTAAGAGCACTGTGCAGAGCGAGTTGTTTCTTAGCTTCCCAAAGAGCTGGAAGCAAGATGCTGTGGGGCCCAACTCGCCCTTTGGAAAGAAGCCTGCACGTTGTGCCTTTCAGCTCTAGGGCAAAGTAGCACACCCAGAGCAGAAGTCCTACTTCAGCCAGATCAGGCCTGCAAAGAAACTGCGTTTCACAGGCCTTTGGAAGAGATGTTCCCGGTAGGCTGTAAGAGCACTGTGCAGAGCGAGTTGTTTCTTAGCTTCCCAAAGAGCTGGAAGCAAGATGCTGTGGGGCCCAACTCGCCCTTTGGAAAGAAGCCTGCACGTTGTGCCTTTCAGCTCTAGGGCAAAGTAGCACACCCAGAGCAGAAGTCCTACTTCAGCCAGATCAGGCCTGCAAAGAAACTGCGTTTCACAGGCCTTTGGAAGAGATGTTCCCGGTAGGCTGTAAGAGCACTGTGCAGAGCGAGTTGTTTCTTAGCTTCCCAAAGAGCTGGAAGCAAGATGCTGTGGGGCCCAACTCGCCCTTTGGAAAGAAGCCTGCACGTTGTGCCTTTCAGCTCTAGGGCAAAGTAGCACACCCAGAGCAGAAGTCCTACTTCAGCCAGATCAGGCCTGCAAAGAAACTGCGTTTCACAGGCCTTTGGAAGAGATGTTCCCGGTAGGCTGTAAGAGCACTGTGCAGAGCGAGTTGTTTCTTAGCTTCCCAAAGAGCTGGAAGCAAGATGCTGTGGGGCCCAACTCGCCCTTTGGAAAGAAGCCTGCACGTTGTGCCTTTCAGCTCTAGGGCAAAGTAGCACACCCAGAGCAGAAGTCCTACTTCAGCCAGATCAGGCCTGCAAAGAAACTGCGTTTCACAGGCCTTTGGAAGAGATGTTCCCGGTAGGCTGTAAGAGCACTGTGCAGAGCGAGTTGTTTCTTAGCTTCCCAAAGAGCTGGAAGCAAGATGCTGTGGGGCCCAACTCGCCCTTTGGAAAGAAGCCTGCACGTTGTGCCTTTCAGCTCTAGGGCAAAGTAGCACACCCAGAGCAGAAGTCCTACTTCAGCCAGATCAGGCCTGCAAAGAAACTGCGTTTCACAGGCCTTTGGAAGAGATGTTCCCGGTAGGCTGTAAGAGCACTGTGCAGAGCGAGTTGTTTCTTAGCTTCCCAAAGAGCTGGAAGCAAGATGCTGTGGGGCCCAACTCGCCCTTTGGAAAGAAGCCTGCACGTTGTGCCTTTCAGCTCTAGGGCAAAGTAGCACACCCAGAGCAGAAGTCCTACTTCAGCCAGATCAGGCCTGCAAAGAAACTGCGTTTCACAGGCCTTTGGAAGAGATGTTCCCGGTAGGCTGTAAGAGCACTGTGCAGAGCGAGTTGTTTCTTAGCTTCCCAAAGAGCTGGAAGCAAGATGCTGTGGGGCCCAACTCGCCCTTTGGAAAGAAGCCTGCACGTTGTGCCTTTCAGCTCTAGGGCAAAGTAGCACACCCAGAGCAGAAGTCCTACTTCAGCCAGATCAGGCCTGCAAAGAAACTGCGTTTCACAGGCCTTTGGAAGAGATGTTCCCGGTAGGCTGTAAGAGCACTGTGCAGAGC